>NC_060121.1:494788135-495091165 GCF_021461395.2 Schistocerca americana
CGCATCTGTGCATTGGGTACGACATAATCATTGACTGACAATGCTTGCTTGAGTTGGGGGACAAATTTTGGTTGATGGACCGCAACTTTCGGGGTTGCTAGCACCGAAAACGGTGATCCCGTACTTGTGTGCAAAAATGACCAATCACTAGAAATGGAATGCAGAGTTATAAACTATTCGGTCACTGCGACATATGAGTTTAAATTTAGAGGTGGTCAATCACTTTCGAGGGAAGTCGATACAACGCCAGCAGGCTCTTCTAGCTTCCTTGTGTTGTGGCTGTCCTTTATTTAAAATCATTCAATGTTATGCTATCGACTGTAAGAATATGATTTACAAGGTGGAAGGTATAGTTTCCTGTGAGAGGCCGTGCATCAGTTCGTGTTAATGTCTGTTTAGAATCAGACAATGACTTCGAAGTCGCGGCAGAAAGACGAAATGCTCGGCAGTGTGCAAAAGCGTGTTGAACAAGGGCGAGAGGCAGCTTCTCATTCGCTTAGAGTATGGGTGATCAAACTTGAAAGGGGTCTCTGCAGCGTGTGTCTATTTAATATGATCTTGTTCATATAGGCATCTGTAGTTTGAGGTGTCGGACTTGGCGAGCTGTTAGTTATTCGGGGGGAGTATTATGAATTCCGTTTGTCCACGCTAGAGGTGGATTGCATTGGTGCCTTCGTGACTTTTTCACTGTTTGATGGTAGAGGATAAAGATGATAGGGTGTTGAGGATCTGTTGTACTTGTACCTTGTTTGAGGTGTACAACATTGTGCGCGTCTCCGGCGAATGGTCAGAACAAGGTCCTGTTGTAGTAACTAAGATCGTTCTGTTTATAGACAGGTTGCAGAATGTAATAGATATGTCTTTCTCTGACTTAAATGGCAGAGATCAGATGGGTGAAGATAAATGCATACTCATCTATGCATAGAAAGGGAGAATGCTTTTTTATTATTAAGTGAGTTTTGACAGGAGTGAATATGGTTTTATATATGCGAGTGGAAATTGTCAGCGAAGTGTGAATGACGTCGGGTTTGCTGGCTGGGGGGGACACTGTTTACATGTCCTGTTGGAGATGCAAGGGGGAGATAGAGATCTGCACTATTCAGGAATTCATTTGTGCACTGTATGTCGTTAGACAATAGCTGGAGAGCAGGTATAGGGAGAGCCCACTTCACCATTCTGGTCCTGGGGCTGAGTGGATAGCTGTTTAGATGGACAGCTATGTGGCTTTGACGTGCCGCCGGCGGCGCTCGGACACTCGCTTTGTAAGGCGCTATGGGATTAGTTTGAGCATTTAGTACTTGTTTCGGTGGTTATTGGATTAAGAACTGTGTAATTGAGTAAGAGTGTTTACGTATTTCAAGATATATTTCGCGAATGGTGATGTTAAGTTGATGGCGCAGTTTGGCTACCACTGTAAAAAAATAGCTGTCTGCTGCTGAAAGAAAGAAAGAAAGAAAGAAAGGGGTGACCTTGCCCCCAGACCTGATGGATGAGTTATTAGATGAGAGCAAGTGATAGTTGAATGATGCTATGTGTTCGGATATAGGAGTCTCCAAACGGCGGGGCGAGATTTTTGTTTATGTGGAAATTTATGCAATCTATAGATAGTGATATTCGACCGCTAGTGACAATAGTTAAGAGTGGAAAAATAGGTACAAATCGAGCGCTGGCAGAATGTTACAGCAATGGTAATAATATTAATTCAAGGTGGAGGTAGTAAATATGGACCAGGCTTTGAAAATTGGTGTGAGTGTCGTATGTGCTTGATGCTCTGTATAAAAGTTTGACCCTTTAATTGCGTTTGGAATTTCTGGGTGTATGTAAAATTAATTTTACTGTTGAAAGTGTGAGAAAGATGAGTTGATTGGTGTTTAGATAGAGGCTACGTTTGTAATTCGAAAAGAGGGGTTGAGAATGGTAAATTGATTGATGGGCATGGTTTGTGGGGTGATATATGAGTGACAACATAGGGTTGAGGACGTTTGCGTATGTTGATCGTGGGATGTGTGTGAGGTTAGGTGCGGTGGGAAGTGTAAATTAGATCTTATTAAAAAAAATGTTGTAAAGTAAGAATAATATTGAGAAGGTTTTAGATTGCTGGTCACGCGACGAGGCGAGAGCAGGGATGTGTAGTTAGGTTTAGTTAAAGGGCCGTGTAATGTCGTGTGAGGAGCAATGCGCAGTGTGCTACAGGGTCATAGGAGGTAAAGACATGTGCTGCTATGATGTGTCTAGCGTACGGAGGCTGCGGTTTGGAATTATACTACGTTGATATGAAGTTGAATTTCACCCGAATTCGGTGGTCATGGCTTGGGATTGTGACGGATCGCGGTTCTGGACGGACGTATGTGTGTGCTTTGACCGCTGACGAGCGCGTTGACTGCGCCAACTCATGCATGCAGAAGCGAAGCAGGGGCTGTGCGAGGTCTGCAATCAGACAGATGGGTGACTTCACGACCCTGTGGGAAGGGTGCGGAGTGGGGGGTACATACTCACGTCTGCTGAGTTATTTTACGAGCGGATCTGCAGGCTCTGCTATGCGTTATTAGGATAGTTTACGAGTACTGAGCGTATCTACACTTCTGTGTGGGGTATTATTTAGTAGCAGTTTGCTATAGTGTGTACTGAAATTATGATTGGGTGTGTGTCTGTGGGCTGTGCAACATGGCCCAGGGCACATCTGGGATTGGTGTTTTGTAATAGTGTGACAGATACACTGTATGGTTAAATAAGTTGTTCCAAAAAATAAATAGAGTGTTCTCAATGATTTCACGTGCCTGCAGCGCAGATCAGAGTGATTGCTTTTCCGTCACCATCTCGGTTGCATGTGAGTAGTACATGTTTTCCCGGCCACGTTAATCGTGTGTGTCAACGAGCTATTAGCTATTCTGACAATAGACGTGAAGGCAGGTCCAGACCTGAGACGCCGACGGTATACATGAGAAGAACAATACAGCTGTCACATGTGTCGGCTGTCACGAGCGCTCGGAAGCTGAACTTGGCTGGAGACTCTGGAACCCCCTTCCCCGCCGACCGCACGCGCGCGGCCTGCCTTGGAGCGTAATCTAAGGCGCATAGGCGATATCAATTGCTCCGGTGTTAGGTGTCAATGTGACTGTGTTGAGGTCATGTTTGGGGGAGGCCGAGCAGAGACTTTTGGTCGGTTTGGCAGCTGGGGGTATTTGGGCGCGTCTGTTGCACTACTTTGCGAGCGTGTGTGTGCACTGTGCGGTGCTTTATTTGGAGAGTACAGAGCTCGTCTGCTGATATTGTGTACTGCATTATTTAAGAGCTGTTTGCTATTGTGTGATGAAATTAGGAGTTGTTTACGTGTTTGTGGCCTGTGTCAGATAACCACAGTCGGATCAGTGCGGGTGTTTTGTGCCAAATATACTCCACAACTAAATAAAAGGGTTCCAAATAAATAGAGTGCAGTCCTTCCTTACTTCCCCGAGCAGCACAGCGCAGTCTGAGTGGTTTTTGCGCAAAAACTGCAATCTGGTCAGACTGTGAGTGAGTCAACAAATAACTGGACAAATTTATCTGTAGAGGAGTTAGAGGTCTGGATTGGAATGAATATCTTGATGGGTGTGGTTGTGTTGGCACATGTAGTGCACTACTGGAGTTCAGAAACTGCCTTATGTCAGCCTTACATATCGAAACCTATGAGATGCAAAAGTTTCGAAAAGATATGTCCCAAATAAATAAAGTACACTCTTTCCAACTTCGATCAGCCTGTGGACTGAAATTATTTCCGAAAATTAGGAGTTGTTTGGCTATTTGGATGTAAATGTTTTGCATTATTTACGAGCGGTTCGCATGCCAGTAGGCTGTGCTATCCGTTATTTTTAACTGTTTACAATTAGCAAGCGTGTGTCTAGAGCATTATAAATGAGTTATGTAGGAGTGTTTTGTAGGTCTGTATGGTGTGGAACATGTTGGTGTGATACATACACTCCAATCCTAAATAAAGTAAATTGGTTCCTCCATCCATTGGCCTAGTGCAGGGTGAGTCCTTTTACCCGAAATGTGTAGGAAGAGGTTGAGTGCTGGTGACTTAGTGTAGTGGTGATGAGCTTCGTTTGCAACAATTTTCTTAGGTTGGTGGGGGGAGCGCAAGTGAGCTTTGTTTATTGGCAGATTTCAAACCTGGCGCTGGTTTCTAGCTAGAAGTGGCTGTCTGGTCCTCGAAAAGTAGTTGAAATTAGGTAGTTGAACACCTTTGCATACGTATGTGAAATTGTAAATTGAATTATTTAATATGATTAAAAACTAAATGGAATTGAGTACTTAGGTATTTACGGAAGACTATGTCCGTCGCGTGTATGGAGGGTGTGTGACGTAAGTGGGGCGGCGGCGCAACGATTGTACAGTTATTACGAGCGCGCGAGAGAGAGTCAATTAGCGAGCGTTATAGTGCGGACCAAATGTCCTGTTATATAGTCATAGCGGATTCCACTGTCGAGCAAACGTTGCCGCAAAAAGTGTAGCACTGCATTCTCGCTCGCACAAGGGCACGTGGTGGACGGTGAGCGATCGGCATCGACAGGTTTGAACGCGCCCAGGAAAACAACTTTGGCGCCAAAAGTGTGGCAGGGAATGGCCGACCGTTGTGTGATTTGAACTAATTCAGTTGGAGCGCAGATGTCGTGGCAAATGCACTGCGATATCAAAGATGTGTGTGCTGACTGTGTTGGAAAACAAGTGATGACCGTACTGCTTGAAATAAAGTCTTCAGTCCCTTCCCCCCTGCAAAATCAAAGGACGTGACTTAACGTTACTATAACTGCAGTTTATTATTTGACGCAATTATGATAGGCTACCAGTGAAAACAGATAAGTGACGGAGAAAGTTGGTAGGTGTGAACAATTATGGTGTTGGGATTTGAACTTGTCATAGATTTTTGTTATGGATGTAAGGAAAATGGCTTTCTCGCCGAGAAAATCGGCCATCTTGAATAAATAATAAATTATAATAATAAATAGAAGTACAGTTTTCGAGACATTATCGTGTTGGAATTTGAATTTGTCACAATTTTCTAATGTAGGTAGACCTATAATAAATAATAATAATAATAATAGTAATAATAAATGACAATGAATGATAATAAATGACAATGAATGATAATGAAAGTTAATAAATGATCATGAATAATACTAAGCAAAAGTAAGGTTTTGCAGCCATTATCATGTTGGAATTTGAATTTTGAGGCAGGTCAATAATTATAAATAATAATAAATGATAATAAATAATAATAAATAATAATAAATGATAATGAATTTTAATAAATGATAATCAATAATAATAAAGTACGGTTTTTGCATGCCTTCTGGAGGCATAGGTTAGTGGACGTAGCCAATTGGTCTATTTTCCCGCCAAAATTTAAAGTTCCCGCCAGTTTTTCTTGAGGTTAGGTTAGTGGATGTAGCACAATTGGCCTATTTTCCCGTCAAAAGTCGCCATCTTGGATGATGTCATGCGCTGTTGCCAAGTCTACATGCCGCCATCTTGAATGATGTCATCGCCGCCATCTTGAATAAATTTGGCATTAATGGAGAGTGGGGTGACGTGAAGGTTGTCCCACTACTCAGGTGTCCTGTTTAAGAGTTAGTAGTAGCATGGCTGCTGGTATGCATTTGTTTCCTTGTAAGAGGCATTCTCCATTACTATAGATAATTTTTTTATTGGATTGGTGTAAGCATAGTGTAATTTCTTAACTGTGATCGGACATGAACAGTAGATGCTATACGCCCCTATGAAGCTGTGTTGCATGTGTATCACAGGATTCGATGTTTTCTTTGTGGTTAAAGGTAGTAGTTTTTTTGCGTTTTCAAGTTTGTCACCATAGTTTATCATAGAGGAACCTGCAAGGAGAATGTTTGCCATATGCTGGAAATATATTTCTTACATTTGAATATTAGTTGCGTTGCATTCCACACAACTAACAGGTCAAAAATTGCACCCCTCTAACATTACAGCGTATTTTAAGTGCAGAATCGTGTAACCTTAGGAGTGCTTGTATTTATATTCTCTCTTTCCTATACCTTCTTGGTACGGACACCAAACACTAGAACAATACTTTGGAATTGTTAGCGCACACCTAGCGCAATTGATTTATGTAAACTACTTCAAACTCCATCTGTCTGGAGTTGCATAAAAAACCGCACATTTCTTCTCCTTAACCATCTGTTATATCATCACAACACTTTCATATCTACTGTACACCGAAAGGATTGATAACCTCCTCGACATGTGTGCATCTGGAGAAATATTGTGCAGTTGCATGAGTACGTGAGTAAGGTTGGTTGGTTTGTGGGATTAAAGGGACCAGACTGATATGGTCATTGGTCCCTTAACGTGAGTATGATTGGTGTGCAACAACAGTTACAGACTCGGCTCACTCTGCTCCTTCACAAGACGTGGAGTGTAGCGGTCTGCTTCTGGCCACCTGTGAATGTAATCAGTGACAGTATTGCAGAAAACATTGGTCAAAGACAATGCTAGGAGATCTTTCAATCCAAAACTTTATCCTAAGAATGCGAGAATGCTCTGTGACTCCCATCTGTATAGTGAAAGATGGGCAATCGAAATTACACACTATCATCAAAGTGCTAGAAATATATAGATCGCTGTCTCTCATACTTTGGTGCTCATTGTCGACAATTAACTATGAATGGACATACTGCACAGTCAGCTATTTACATTCACAATCTACTATATGGTACTCGCAAAGCAGTGGAGGGGTGGTTTAGCGATGGTACAGAAATTTGGAAGCATGATGCCGCATCTGTGTTGAAATTATGGAAAAACTGGTAAAACTGCTAATATTGATCGCACTATCAACTATGATGGTTATTACAGTACATCGACAGTGTCTTTTCCATCCCATCCATCCAATGGTACACTGTTGATTACCACATAATGATTGACTGACATCATTTGCTTGAGATGGAAAAAGAGTCTTGGTGGAGGGGAACATATTCCATGGATGGCTAACACAGAAAGAGTGATCGCAAACATGACTGAAATATGTGGAATCAATCGAAATAGAACTCTGAGCCATCTGTTGTCCTGTCACTCTGAAACATGATTTTAAATGTAAGGCTGTCAGTAATGATTGCGGATGGCTGTTTGGAAATGCTCTAGAACGCTGCAAAACTCTTGCAGTTAGCTTATGTTGTGACTGTCTTTTACTTAAAATCATCCTGTATGTGAACTGTGAGAGCAGCAGCACAATTTACACCGTCCTGCTTCAGTCAGATCCAATGGATCTAAACATGTTAATGTAAGTTTAGAACCTGACACAGACGTCAAAGTCGTGTTGGAGAAAAATCATTTGTGGTGTAAATTCAAGAACATCATGTAGAAACCTGCTCAAGGAACTTTGTATTCTAACCACTGCTTCTCAGTATATTTATTCCTTAATGAAATTTGTTGCAAGTAATATATCTCTATTTCCAACCGATAGCTCAATACATAGTATCAACACTAGGAATAAGAACAATCTACATAAATACCTAAAATCACTTACCTTGATCCAGAAAGGAGTTCCATATTCAGGAACACACATTTTCAATAACTTGCCAGCAACCATAAAAACTTGGTTTCAGATAGAGCATGATTTAAATAGAGTTTGAAAGAGTTTTTCATAGGCAACTCCTTCTGCCCTATAGATGAGTATCTTAACAGAGACTGTTAAGCCAGCTTATGTAAAAATGTCTATCAGATTTCATTTTTGGCAGCACTTGGTCACAACAGTCAAGATTAGTTATTTTGTTTATGATAAATTTATTAATTCTGTGTAACAATGTTTCATGTTAATTCTGAAAATATTAACTGTTCCAATTTACCACATTGTAATCACCTGTTTCAACAATCTCCTGTCAAATGATGAGGGTAGTAAGTATTATATTTAAATGTTTTATGTTATATTTTCTGACATGTTACACACCTGCAAGAATCGTCTCATTTTTTGGGACTATGGAACGAAAACTGAATCTAATCTAATATAATAATATTGTTAAGATATTTGTGGTTAGCTTCACTGCTCATATTTTGTCTTACTTTACATTTTACACTTGAATACCCTATACCTTTACATGTATTTTTATGGATGATCGAATATGAAGCTAATATGACTGAAAAGTTGTATCCTTTGTGTTACCTTTTTTTTCTATGTGGTGGAAGCTGAAATATTCATGTAGGTATGTTTGTATACCCAGACAGTATATTGACAAATAAACTGGATTAAGTAAAAATAAAAAAATAAAAATTTTTGAAATAACTTTATTGATACCCTAAAAATATAGGGTGCCAGATTTAAATGTAATTTTTTCGCCACTTCAACATAATGTAACCAGCCATAACTTTAGTCATCCTTTTTTCTGTCCTTTGACAACACGTAGGCTCAGATCTTTAATATATATGTGGGTATTCTCTATTGTATGTGTTACTTGCTGGCTTGATTGCTGATGTTTGCTGTGTTCCATTTAGATCAACTCACCATATATGAGAATAACAAGATTGATATGGATACCCTCTTGAGCTTATTGTTTCATTTTACACACATTTCTGTATCCAAACTGTGTCCATGAACTGCCCCCCCCCCCCCCTCTTCTGCTTCTCCCCTCTCCCCTCCAATATTTGTTATTTAACCACTCGAAGTACACAGTCTTGTTCTCATACAGATTTATGTTTCTTAGTACAAAATTAATAACATCTGCTGTGGAACACTTATGCTTATCAATATATTTATACAACTTCAACCACTGTCAATAATAATAATAATAATAATAATAACAATAATAATGACAATAATAATAAAAAAGGAAGAATTGTTTTTGTGGAATTTTGGTATTTGTACATTATTACGCACAGTTTATGGCAAGAACGATATAATGTTTCACTACTCCCTGTTTTGCATTTTTGGGTAAGTGGAAGTCTTAGTGCTTGTTTATTTTTTCAGACAAGCATACAAGACCCCTAATTCATGTATTAGTTAACGAATTAACTTCTGGGCTGAAAATAAAGCATCCTTACATTACGTTGCACCCACATAACGACTTAACACTTATTATATACCTCTTTGTTAAATGTTCACTGGTAGTCATGCTTACTTGATTTCGTCACTTTCTCAGACAATGTATCTGGTCTGGAATGTCTTAGTTTCTTTGTGGCTAACTTTTCCTGGCAATGTCCTTTTCTGTTAGTAGTTAATACAGTTCAACAGAGTTCATGTTGACAGTCCACAGGAAAGCCAATTCCTGATCAGTAGACAACCAACTCCAAACACAAACTGCTGTTTGCAGAAGTAATTAAGTAATTAAATTCAAGTAGTACTATGTACCAACAAGGTCACTTGACTAGAATATAAATGAAATTACAATGAAATCCAGACCATTAGCTGCGTACAGGAGCTGATAAGTATCAATGGGAACAATTGAAAATGTGTGCACTGACCAGGACTCGAACCCAGGATCTCTTGCTTACAGAGAAAACACTTTTTTTTGCATGTGTTCTGGGCAGACGTCCGTGACACCCATTTAAGTTCCTCATTGATCCCTTAACTAATTTTTTTTAATTACAGAAGGCAGCTAACCCTTTGACCAAACACACTGAGATACCATGCTCGCAGCCATTAAGGACACAGATGATAGTGCAACTGCAGGGACTTATCTCTGGCACACTTCCTGTGAGACCCACACTTCCAACTTACTGTCCACACAGTACATTTGTAGTGTCCCTGCCCACTATACTCATTACTCAAAGCAGTCCATCTACTGATTCCCGTAAGAGTTCGAGCACTGTGAGTGCATCTGCAACTGAAGAAGATCATTGGCCAGTAAGCCTTTATCTATATGAAGATGGACGTGTCTGATAGGACAGTAGCGTATTTCAGATTACCTCATATACATTACATTTAACAGCATTCAAACAAAAATAATCAATAAATCCACAAGATGTCAAAAGTTAGGTTGTTCATGTGCTCTTGTGCTTTTACACAACAGCTGCCACTGAGCACACTTTTCTTCAATCTTTAGGTCTCAGCATTTTTTTCTCTCTAATCCTGCTAAAGTTTTTCATGGCATCCTTTCCTTTCTGCAAAGGAATCTATCACCTCATCAAAGTTTGTGAAACGTTTTGCTACATGGAAAATCAAAATGTCATTGTCTGACACTAAAAAAGCTGTTAATGCAAATAGTACCCACAACTGGTGTGGTTTCTCAATTTCATTACGTCTGTTTTAACACTGTCTGCTAGATAAAACCAAACAGGTCTCTCTAATATTGCAGCTGTTTTGGCACAAATTGTCATTTTTGTCTACCTCATTTATAAAAATAAAACGACAGAATATAACTCACAAAGTACAAATATCATGAGATCGAAAAGTATTGGTAGTTGTAGTACGAAATTTTTATATGAATTTGTAATTGTGATATTCTCCCATATAATTTGTTTGATGCCCCCGTTTCTTCTCCTTCCTTGTTGCAACAATCAATCTTGTCATCGTTAGTACTGTAATCATTCCTGCCATTGTCAAAAATCAGTCTTCAGTTAACTTTACTAATCCCACCAGAATCACTGGTTCAGTTACCCTGTGTTTATTCTTCAGTTAGGCGTTATTAAATACCTGTTTGTACAACACAATATGCGCATTATTCCGAAAATAGTTGTTTATTTCCACTCTGGTAGTCTGAATCTATGTGTTTCGCTACTAATTGTAACATGCTTATCATTCGCAGCTGCTAACTGGGGACCGTACAACTGGCCTTTAGTAGGGTAGTGATCTGGCAAAAATTTTCTATCAAAATTTTACTTCATTTTTGTTCATCTTACAGTCTGATATCTTCATTTATTAAAGAACTGACTTCGTTTTCATTACCAATCCTTCATACTGTGCTGCTTCAAATTAAGTAAAACATCACGTGAAACTTGAAAAATTTCACATAGCTGAAAACACATTGCAAAAACTTCGTGTGTTGCTTTTAGCTCATATATTACAGTGAGTGAATGTAGATATGATATCAAAATTTCATTTAAAATTGAGAGCAGAAGGATATCTCATCTCATTCTTGAGTTATTAGGTTTGATATCCCAATCAAGTGGTCATAACACTCATCATATCTCATAAACGATTCAGGACATCGAAGTGAGGTTCTTTGCAAACGACTTTCTTGTTCACCGAGATAGAGAAGTAACTCGTCTGCAGCAGCGACACAGGTCAGCAGCTCAGGACACATTAAAACACCCATAGCTCTTTAGGAAAACCCAAGCTGTGTGTGTAAACAGGTCCAAAGCACCTGGGGAATGTGTAACAAGATATGTATATATGCCCACAATGGCAGAAATGTCTGTTATCGCTTGTATTCTCCTAATCACACCTTCACCTGCACCCCCCTGCACACCACACGCTGCCTCATCCCCACCCGTATTAGTTTATTTCATTCTCCATCCTTTGTTCTCCATTTTCAACTTTTCGTTTCTGCTCTTTTTCTTTTATCTGAAATACTACATTGCGGTTTTTTGGTCTTATGACATCCAGTGGATGATGGATTACTTTCTCTGTTCTCTTAGAGTTTTAGACTATAATTAACATTGATAAAATGTTTAATGACTTAGCTGACCTTTGATTTATGTATAATCATATGTTTCATATATTTCTAAGATTTTTTTTTCTGAAGTACTACTTGCATTGTACTAATCTCACTCCCATCCCCTTCATCATCCTCCCTTCTCTTCTCACCCTTCTCTTCGCCCCTACTCGTCTTTCCCTTTCTTTTCATTCCTTCCTCTCTTTCCTGCTCCTCTTCCCCCTTTTATAGTACACAAATTACTAAATCAATCCTCCCCCTATCATTCATTATTTAAAATTTCTAATTTTTACCTCTGTTCCCTTCCGTTTAACTTAATAAAATTAATAAATGAATGTGTTTCTTTACTTTATTATACCCTAAACCTGAAGAATCATTTTCTCTGCATCTTAGGCTGAAGGCCTAATTAATAGTAATGGAGCTTTCAATGAGGAAGACTGTCACTGGCTTATTTATTTCTGTGGTACAACTTGTGGCTTTGTCCCCATGGCAAGTGCTTTGATCCTAGCAGTTGACTGATGTCACATACGTATGGTCAAGTATTTATATAGTTTTGCAATATCTGATATAGTTATAAATGTACATTACTTTTTCACAACCACATACATTATGCAAAATCCTAGTATGACCAGTGAATATGGTTGGTTTTTCAGACTGTCTCATATCTAAATGTTAGGGTGTTAATGTTGCCTTCACCGTTACCTCTTGTTATTATATGAAATTTCCATATGTGAAAAAGATTTTCCAATCTTTTTATGGTCCCTGAATGCATTTATATAGATTTCTCTAGTGGTATAATAATGTTGTTAAGGTTCATACAATGTAGGCTTTCATGGCCGGCGTTGTCTTCAGTTGAAACTTCCAGGCTGAGAGGCTGTGGTCGATGTATAAAATTTCCACCTGACGGTTCGTCTCCTTCTGCGGGAGACATCTTCTGAAGTCGTCCGACTACTGCCACTGAGGCTCCAGGTACTCTCGCATTTATAGAGCGCATAGAGGGCACCACCATTCGTCATGTGATGCCGACGGTATGCCTATCTTGGGAAGGCATTATCATTCTCGAATAAAAGTAATCGATTGTCATTCTGCTGGCGCAACGTCGACATCCATATTTTGTCCAACTTTAAAACTTCCTCTTTTCTATTAAAATTGTTATGGTGTTTGTGAATTTCTATTGCTTCTCCATACATGCGCGAATGATAATGGGATGTTCGTGCTAGAACGCTTGTCTCATTAAATTTAATTTCGTGGTTCCCATCTCGAAAAACATGCTCAGCTACGGCCGATTTTTCGATGTGTCCTAAGCGACAGTTTCTTTTATGTTCAGCTAAGCGGGTGTTTACACTTCTTTTCGCTGTTCCAATATATACTTGACCACAACTGCATGGAATTTTGTATATCCCAGGTGTTGCTAGGGGATGTCGGGCGTCTTTTGCAGTTCGTAAATGTTCCTTAATCTTCTTGGTGGGTCTGAAGATTGTTTCGATCCCATACTTGGCCAGCACTTTCCCGATACGGTCTGTGACCTTATTAATGAACGGTAGGAAAACTAATCCAGTAGGTGACCGTTGTTGCTCTGGACTTCTGGCTTCTTTTCTTCTTTGATGGAGGGCTCGATCAATTTCTTTGCTGGTGTACCCGTTTTTCATGAAGGCTGACCGTAGGTGATTCATTTCATCCTGTAAGTAATCCGGCTCGCAGATTTTGTAGGCTCTGTCCACCAAGGTTTTCATGAGACCTCTTTTTTGACTAGGATCATGGTTAGATTCCTTGTGAAGGTATCGTTCCGTGTGAGTGTTCTTTCTATATACCTTGTGGCCCATCGTCCCATCCACCCGTTTAATTACCGACACATACAGGAAACTGAGTCGACCGTTGCTCTCTTTCTCCATCGTAAACTGTATCTTCGGGTTAATGCCGTTCAGGTGCACCAAGAAGACATCCAACTCTTCTTCACCGTGAGTGCACACTACAAATTTGTCATCAACATAGCGGTACCATTTAGCAGGCCTTTTACTGGCAGTCTGCAGTGCTCGCTGTTCGAAGATCTCCATAAATAAATTGGCAACAGCTGGGCTGAGAGGGCTTCCCACCGCAACCCCGTCGATCTGTTCGTAAAACTCGTTGTTATACTGGAAATAAGTTGTCGTCAGGCAGTGTTTAAATAAAGCCACTATGTCAGTCGTAAAAGTATCTGCTATATATGAAATAGCTTCGTTTACAGGCGCAATGGAATACAATGACACTACATCGAAGCTCACAAGAATATCACTTGGGCTGACGTTAATCTCCCTCAGTTTTTCAATCAAATGCGCCGAGTTTTTAATGCAACTGTCGGTTCTGCCTATGCGTGGTTGCAGCAAGCAGGCGAGATATCTGACCATCTCTTGTGTTGGAGAGCCTATGGCACTCACATACGGTCTCAACGGGACCTGTGGTTTATGTACCTTTGGGGAGTCCATAAAGTCTGGGTGGATAAGCTTCCGCTTTGCAGAGTTGTTTTTATCATCAGAAGAAAGAGAGGATTGTTTCACCAGTTGATTGGTATTTCTCCAAATTTTGGTTCTAGGATCCTTCTGAACCTTTTTGTATGTAGTCGGATCCAAAAGGTCACTAATCTTCTTGTGATAATCTTCGGTGTTCAGCAAAACCGTAGCATTTCCTTTATCAGCTGCAAGTACAATAATGCTCTTATCCGCATTGACCTCCCTCAGTGCCCTCCTTTCCGCTTGAGACAAATTGCTGGTAGGTGGTTTCACTTGGCGTAATATTCTGGCTGTTTCAGACCTGATTTCATCCGCGGAATGCGATGATAACAAACGGATTCCTGCCTCCACATTCGCTATAATGTCCTCTGTAGGAACCTTTAGTGGTGTGACTGCAAAGTCGCCTCCTTTCGATAGAACTGAATGCTCCTCTTTTGTTAATTCTCTCCCAGACATGTTAATCACAGTTCGAGAGTTGCCAGCGACTGATGTTTCACCTCTGCCTTTCTGTAGGCCATCGAATTTCCTCTTCTGCCTATTAGTTGCCATTTCTGCTCTCAGCTCCATGGTCCTGAATATTAGACAGTCCACCTTATTCCAGTCATAACACTGCATTATTTTACTGATATATAAATGGATATATAACAGCTTACTGCTAGTTTCCGCTAGTTCTCGCCGCGTGTGGTGAATTCGTTCCCGCAGCATCGCTAGTTCCATGCGGTTGAAAATACGGTGCGCTTGCGCCGAGTGAAACATTCTCCTCGCCTTCAGAAACTTCGACACTGTCGCGGTGTCCCGGCAGCGTAGCAGGAAAGTAAGCGTACAGTCGCCGAACCAAAACTGACACTTCATCCCCGTAGAGGCGTTTAATCAAACAATGTATGCTTTCACGGCCGACGTTGTCTTCAGTTGAAACTTCCAGGCTGAGAGGCTGTGGTCGATGTATAAAATTTCCACCTGACGGTTCGTCTCCTTCTTCGGGAGACATCTTATGAGGTCGTCCGACTACTGCCACTGAGGCTCCAGGTACTCTCGCATTTATAGAGCGCATAGAGGGCACCACCATTCGTCATGTGATGCCGACGGTATGCCTATCTTTGGAAGGCATCATCATTCTCGTTTAAAAGTAATCGATTGTCATTCTGCTGGCGCAACGTCGACATCCATAGTTTGTCCAACTTTAAAACTTCCTCTTTTCTATTAAAATTGTTATGGTGTTTGTGAATTTCTATTGCTTCCCAATACATGCGCGCCTTCCAAAGATAGGCATACTGTCAGCATCACGTGACGAATGGTGGTACCGTCTATGCGCTCTATAAATGCGAGAGTGCCTGGAGCCCCAGTGGCAGTAGTCGGACGACCTCAGAAGATGTCTTCCGCAGATGGAGACGAAACGTCAGGTGGAAATTTTATACATCGACCACGGCCTCTCAGCCCGGTAGTTTCAGCTGAAGAATGTTGTTAAGGTGTTATATAATTTTATGTAACTTCTTGACCAGCATTACTATTTACTTGCTTCAGTTTCTTAAGATTATGATAAACTGTTCTCTGCTGATTGCCTAGGTTCTATTAATACATATGAGCTTGCAGTTATTTGTCCATTGCACTTATGAATTGCGTGTTTGACAACATATACCCTTGTTTCATTATTTTGTGTGGTGATGTCATTGACACATGTCTGCTTTCATCTCTGTAAAATATTTTCTCAAGACCCATAACAATCTAGTATTGTTTCCTGTGACCTGTGTAGCTGGCCACTGGCTACAAAAATTCTCAGTAACACAATATGTTCGGTGCATAGGCTGTCTCTCCAACATTTAAAACTTATGCAGTTATTTTTGCTTGATGTACTTTGTACATGAAGGTCACTTATATTATTTTAAAAGCATTATTAGAAAAGAAACTTGTCCTCAGTTTAAATCTTTCACATATTGTATACATGATACATTACATTACTTTATAAAGTATTTAACATGCATATTTTTTACCATATGACTTTGTAATCTTTAATTTATTCATGTATTATTCATGTTTATGATATATTTGTATTCTATGGTGTTTTACGATGATTTTAATGAATGTGTGTGATTCTCTTGTTGATTTTTCTGAGTCAGTTTATTGTATTTAGTCAAACTGTTCAGTGCCTGCTTCTGACATAGTCATTGTGTCTGATATATAATGCTTGAATTTAATAATGTGTCCTGTGTTTTCATAAGATGTATAGCATTTCGTGTTGTATTTAGAACAGCAGTTTGAACTTAGCATCTACTTACAAATGTTACAATGCTATTTTTGACCTTGCAGATCTTGTTTATGGCTGCATTTATTTCATTTTTGATACGTGTTTCATACAGTACCATGAACACGGTCTTGGATTGAAATCGGTTGGTGAATAAAACACAAGGCAGCATTAGTTTCATGCATGTATTAAAATATATATATGCTGATACCTGCCTGGAAAAGATGTATAAAGTTAAGCTATTGTTAGGTGCAGTTCCACAGGAAAGATGACTGATGTTGGAATATCACACGCATACTAACCAATAAACAATTTCCATGTTGGAACCGTCGAAATATGCAAAGGATATTTTAAATGGGAAGATTTGCTGATGAATATAGAATGAAATTAGATCAGAAGGATAGAAGGAACTTCTACGAATGCATGTTCGGAGCATAGTATTGAATGATGAGATAACTGAAGTTACCCCCTAACTATTCTTCAGCAGTGACTGTCAGATACTCTTCATCCAATATGATGATGCAATCTAATCCGTAACTTGATGTTATCACCTTATGACACGACTGCAACTTATCATTGTCATTGTCAGAAGTCATCTGAGGTGTATTCGCCATCACAGTGTTGATAAGACTTCTGTTGACACATTTTGAAAAGCACCAACTCCCTCACAGAGAGAGGGAGAAATGCAGCATCAAGTGCTATGAAGGCTGAGTATGAATGTTCATAAGAGAAAGATGCTGTAACTATATATTGAGGTGTCTCAGAATCTAACCTGTTAGATTTGATTTGCATTTTGTTTGTTTGTTTGTGTGTGATACATATTACATAGATGAGCACTCTCAAACAGTGCCCACACTATGTGGAATACACTGTCTAATTTTCTTAATCTTTTTTTCTATTTCCAGATACATTCACATATTCCATGAATAAAGACAATGTTCTGAGTAAAGAAACACCCAAGAGGGTGGATGAATTAAAGTAATTTTTTGATATAATCCTTCTGAGTATACATTCCAACAAAAACAGCACCAAAGTCATAGGAAAGATCTTTCATGAATTGAATTGTTCTCAAGCTGACTGGTAATGTGTGACGTCATTGTATTACTAAAAACGAATTAAGGTGCATTATCCTCAAGGTTGGACTTGGTAAGAAGACTACATAGTACAATCCAGCCAACCTTTATCACTTGCTTTGATAGATCGCACACACCTACCTGTTGGTAGATAAGTAGCACTAATAATCACCTGGTGCAACAGTGCAATGCAATTGAATTACATCTACTAGGATATATAAATATGTGGCATCTTGATCACATGACTAGTTGTGTCATCATCCTGGGTCTTTAGAGTGTGTAATAATGTAGTGGAGTTCAACATGTGCTGTCTAGCAGAGATTTGTTTTCAGGTACAGGAAAATTTTTTTTCTAAGACTTATTTTTAGTTTATTATAAATATTGCAGAAAACATGAGATACATCAGTTCCCAGGAAATCGTGATAATGTTTATAATGGAATCACACATATTACAGACCATGGAGAAATTATTGGTTTATTATAGCTACACGTCATGTATATATGTATCCAATACATACTGGTTTTCTATACGTGAAAAACACATTCCATAAGGCAGTATTTACCAAATAACTTCTTATGTATTCTAAGTTCATCATGTACATAACCTCAACCGCAGGTTGCTGTAAAATCACTCAACTCTTTGCTGATATGCAGACAAGTTGTAGAATAGTTTGCGTGATGTCACCAAACATGTTCTTCACTTCATCACTTAATGGATGTGTCTGGTCAGCAGTGAGACATATTGCATGATGTAGCACTCAGGTATTGGTAAAGCTAAGCCATTTTAATAAAACAGTATATGTCAACACACAATCCAATAGTTTCAGTGCTGTGCCACTGAAAACACTACTGAGCAGTAAGACATTCACTACTGGTGAACACATTGGTGTTGATGTCAGTGTTGTCTGGTCTAAATTCGTCAATTAATTGACTCTCAGTCTAAAATTGCACAAGCAGTACCATTGTATATGTGTGAACTGCGCCTTCCCACTGTTAAGAATACTTATTTTGAAAATGTAAATTCAAATACATCCGTCTTTTTACAGTGAACACAACCATGGCCTGGAACTGACTGCCTAACTGTTGTGCAGCAAAAATATAATACTTATTGTTGAGGACCCTACCAACACAGTCAATACTATTGATAGAAATATACCACATTCCAGCATGCATCCTTACATTTTCATCACAATAAAATTATGTTCAACATTTCTTGAAATTTTACAAATTCATTTTTGCTCAAAGATTTTGTAAAAATGTCTGTTACATTGCTTTCTAAATCTTCCTTACAAATGTCTATAATTACATTCACATAGCATTCATTTACAAAATGGCAATGTACATCAATATAATTTCAGTTGTTAGTAAGGTTACCACATCTGGCAATATTAATTGCCCCAGAGCTGTCTTGAAATGCTTTAACAAGTTTGTCAGACTTTGCATTAAAAATATTATAAATATCTTCAATTAACATAATTTCAGTGAGAGCGTTTGGCAATGCCACATATTGATCAAAAGTAGAAGATTTTATAACACTTCCTTGTTTTGTAGGATTCCAAAACATCACATTAGCAAATAATCTAATTACATAGGCTGATGTGGACTTGCAATTTACAGAATTGCCTGCCTAGACCAATTCTACAAAACATCGCAAGAAGTCAGTAGTTTCAGCCTTTTTGTGTGTTAACTTCAAACTTTTCATTTGATAGAAATATTTCAGTACTCACAAAGTATACTTAAAGTATCACTATAAAACTTTTGAAATCTACTCAAATAGTTCACACTGTAACTTGTATCTGACTGTTCCTGACCTAGTGTGCACAACAACACTTATCAATTTCCTGTACTTAATATCATGACTTTAATCTTGTGCTGCTTCCATTGTCAAATTTACTTCCACTGCTGTACTATAAAATTTTAAACATTCAATCTGATATTTCTTAGCTAGATAAAAAATATAGCTTCCCTATTCAGTCATTACATTCTCTGCATGATTATATTAAATATTTATCCCAAGATAAGTCTTTATTTCAGTTTCTTGTATTTTGCCTTTACTTTTACAACAAATTAGCAAATCATCAACAAACACAGTTATAATGAACACATGATTTGTAGTTCTGAATACAAATAGGCAATACAGTAGAGCCCCAGTATTAGAAAATTTCATTTTGTTTGAGCTGGACTTAAGAAAATTGGAGTTTTACACAAAACTAGAGTTAAAACCCATTTTCAAATGTTATGCACTTGTGTGTTTTATGCTCTTACAAATATGTTACATTTGGAACTTTCTTTCAATTTTCCATGTGTGATGCAGGTATAACTGTCCCACTTAGGGTTTTTCTTCCTAAGGCACAGAAATAACATTGATCTCAGACTGCTAATGCATTTCTATAAGAGATGACCAGGTACCATTACTCTGCCTGCTTAGCTGGTTGGTAACATGCTTGCCTCTCATGAACTGGGTTCAGTTCCTGGCCAGGTAGGAAATTTTCTCCACTTGAGACTGGATGTTGTGTTGCCCTCATCATCATTTCATCCTCATCATCAGCCACAAGTCACTCAATGTGGCGCCGAATGAAATAAGACTTGTGCTTGGCAGCTGAACCTTGATCATTTATTTCAGGTACCATTGGATTTTGAGGAATGAGCTTGCTCTTCTTTGTCAACCCTTCACCAATTGGGACTGCCTGACAATTAGTTGTACAGTGTGTGCCATATTTATTGTTACCCCTATTGTTGTGCCTACTTAGCAACTGTACATGTGTAACTGTGTGTTTCTTAATGTTTTAATTCATATGTAACAATGAATGGTAGGAGTAAAAGAAAATATGGGCCATTGAATGTGCAGCTTTAAAAGACTAGACAAAGGAAAAAAATTTGAAAAGATTTTGCTGCTGAATACGGAGTGAGTGAAGTGACAATTGGAGATTGGGATAGAAACATGTACAAAATTGAGAAGTTTCCATCAAACAAGTGTTCCGTTTTCTCATTTGAATGGAAGTCAATGAAGAAATCTGAGTAAGAAAAAATGAATGAAGCTTTGTTTATTTGGTTTACTCAAGAAAGACAAAAAGGAAATCCAATTTCATGGCCTAATCTGCAAGAAAAAACTGTATTTTTTAGAAATTAATTAAAACAATATTTTTCAACCTATGGGTCGCGACCCCCTGGGGCATCACAAAGCCTTGATCAGGGGGTAGTGGTCACAGGAGAAAGCAGTTGCAGCATGGCTGGTAACATATGTTTGAGGATAGGTTGCACAGATCTCTTAAGAAACTTGTTCATTTTATGCTCACTTGGAGCAAAGTGCGAAGACAATAATCACATCCATACTTGCTGCCATACTTGGTTCTGGTGGTCTCCAGAATATTTTTACTTGGAAGGGGGTCATGTATTCAAAAAGGTTGAAAAATACTGAATTAAAGGAAGGTGTGTACGATTTTAATTCAAGTTCAGAATGGTTGGATAAGTGGAAGAAGCAATACGGCATAAGGCACCTTTAAATTTGTGGTGAAAAACTTCCTGCAGATTCTCAAATTCTTACACGATTTTGTGGAAATTAGGAAAAATTATACGAGAAGAAACTCTTAATCCTGATCACTTGTATAACTGTGATGAAACAGGGCTAAATTATAAAACGCTTCCATCTAAAACTCTAGCTTCAAAAGAAGAAAAGTCTATCCAGGGCATAAAAAATACAAACAGAGGTTTAACAGTTCTTGCTGCATTGAATGCAAGTGGAGACAATAAACTGAAGCTGCTGGTGATACGAAAGCCTGCTAAGCCTAGAGCTTTAAAAAATATCACTTTTGCCGCACTGCATCTACCTGGATGGAAAAAAAAAATGTTTTTAAGAATTAGTTTTTGAAGATTTTGTTCCAGAGACCAAAAGATACCTAAAGTGCTTGCCTTACAAAGCAGCCTTAATGCTTCACAAAGCTGATTAACACTCTGATGAGGAAGAATTGCAATGTGACAATATTCGTGTATTGTTCTTACCCCCTAACATGACGAGTTTAATACAGCCAGTGGACCAAGGTGTTTTACAATGGTGAAAAAGAGAAAGGTATCATTGTCGTTCACTTAAGACACTTCTAAAAACAACAGAATGTGAAGGAACTGTCAAAGAATTTCTAAAAAAAGAACTATGATAAAAGACGTAGTTGACTTTATAGCCAATTCTTGGTATGAAAAAAGTTGGAGACAATAAAAAAGTCTTGGACTAGATTTTACAGAATGAAATGGATACCTAGAGTAGAGACGAAGGTGATGTACCATTGGCAGAACTGATGAAAAAGCTTGCAGGATGGGAAAATGCGAATGCAAGTGATGTTTCAGAATGGATGAATGATGATGAACAGTTTGAAGTAATTGATCTTGCAACTGTTGAAATTGTTAGTGAACTAATTGAAGACAGCGACCACAAGAAATTACCTGAAGAAACTGTAGCAGTGATCACCCACACTGAGGGTTTGCAGTGCTAGATGTGGCATTGCATTATATCGAGCAGCAAGTGGAAGCTACTCCAACAGCCACTATAATTCTTAGATGATATCGTGACATTGCTGCTGAAAAACAGGGTTCCGTTTTAAAACAAAGGACTGTGGACAATTTCTTTAAAATGTCACTTGTATTTTTGAAACTTGGAAATGTGTGCCCATGTATGTACATGTAACACATGTATGTATTATACCTTTTTTATATATTTTTCAATCATCATTGTGCTCATTGAACATTTGTTCATGATTTACCCATTGATTTAGTAATATTTCCATATTATCAGAGATTTTTGTAATTCAAGTAGACTTAGCCTCAATTAGCTCAAATCACTTGGGCTCTACTGTAATCATCTTTACTTCTTTTAGAAGGCTGACCTTTTAGAAACTCATTCAAACAGTCATAACATGCTATAGAACTTTCCCTCAAGCCATATAATGCCTTAAATAACTTACAAACTATATCTGTTGCGTCCATGAGCAAACTTTACTAGCCACATTTTTTTACATTTGAAGGCTCTTTTAAGGTCACACATCCAGAAAAATAGTTTTCACGATTAACAAATTCACCTGCGCAACCACTACGCAATAATCAATCAATATGTATGTTTTTACTGTAGGTTGTACTTCCAATACAAAACGGCTCATACCAGTTCCATTCTGTTGGTATCCTTTGTATCCTGGCTATGACTTCCTCTTGAACCATAACATATGCTCTAATCACATGACCAGATGTTGTTGTCCCTGCTGCACTGACCAGTCTGCCCATGTTGCCACCTGCCGTGACCACCTCTGTGATGATGTCTGCCATGTATCATGAATCTCTGCTTGTTTCTGACTCGTGAGCGTCCCACTTGAAATGTCGTAATTTGCTACATCCATAACACAACTGCTCCTGGTAGCTCATACCAGTTTTCCTTTCAGTGTGAAATGCATTGGATATTCCACTTTCACTTCCATCCTTGCCTTTTAAATCCAACATTTGAAGTTTACTTTTAATGTATTCAACTGTCTGACATTCATCATTCAAAACATTGACCGAGTCCCTGATATAGCTCAAGGGTTCTGGTAAGGTTCTCTCTCAACATGTGGTGTAGCTTCTCCTTTTCCATCACTTTTCACTGGCTAATTTTAATTCATTCACTGTTTTTTCCCAAAATTACTGAAGAATGTTGCTGTGTCACAACAGTCTTTTAACTGTAGTTTTACAACTTTTTTCTGCACACATTTTGTAGTGTTGTTGATTCTTTGGAAAATAATTTGTCACACTTTTTCAGTATCTCAAATTCAATTTCCTTATCATGCATGAATTTAGTGGCTTGTTCAAGATTACTTCATAAATGTAGTTCACTGCAGTCAGATTTATTCAGCTCAGTATCCATCTTATCTACGTTTGTTTCCACTCTTGAAGCCACAGTACAGCATTTCTTCATTTTCTGATTCATTTTCATTTTCTGTTTCGAGTTCCCACAGTCTTCTCCATCAAAACATGGCATCTTACTGTCAACCACGTTCAATTTCATAAAGCACACTTGTCGAATAACAATCTTCCTTTTAGTTCACAGCCAATCACTACTTTTCTGAATGCACTGCTATTTTTTAGTTTACAACTGTAGACTGCTACAACGTTAAGAATATTCATTTAGGAAATGTAAATACATCTGTCTTTACACAGTGAAAACATTCATGCCACAGAACTAACTGTATGTGAAATGTGTGTGTGTGTGTGTGTGTGTGTGTGTGTTTGTGAGTGTGTGTGTGTGTGTGTGTGTGTGTGTGTGTGTGTGTATGTGTGAACACTGATCTACAGATCCTCTGACAACACAGATCAGTGAACTTGAATGATTTGTATTGGATGAGGGCAAAATGGGAGGTGGGGTTGGGAGGCAGCTTGATTCATATTGGACAACCACCCTTCCTTCCTCTCTACCTCCCCTCCCCTCCTCTCCCAACCATTGGGTGCCCTCACCATGTGCCGACTGTGAACTACAATGTGACATGTAAACCTGTTCTATTACACTGGTCAAAAACTGCTGACAGATACTGAGACAGCAATTTGGGCTTGTTCTCATACTGCCCCTCTAGTTCTGTTGTTGGAGTGGAGCAGACTGCTGCAGGAATGCACATTTTCATCCAACTCGGAACATGCCATGACCTGAATATGCCTGCAGCTGAGGCAATGTCAGCTGATAAATATCGGCCACCACTGCTTGTTTTTACCGACGGATGTGAGAGTGGGGAAGGGATGGTGTGGGTGCACAGCAGTGAGACTGGTGGGCTGCTGTAACGGGGGAGGGAAGACTGCCAGGCAGCAACACATGCTACCGCAGAATCAGTCTGCCACCTGACAGTGAGAGAAGAGGACCATTTGTCACTTGGCTGCAATGTGGTGTGTTGTGCACATGCACATGATGCAACTCATTCCTTACAATAAAGGTTTCTTCCTTACAACTCCTCTTACAGTATGCCATTGTTCTGTGTTCGGCACTACATGCTTAACTTTTCTGTGTCACTTGTCATAATTATTTTTGTAATATAGTGAAGATATACTTCTTTGTAAGATACGTAGGCATGTGTGGTTTCTGTTCGAATTGATTTTGGATGATCATGTGGGCTGCATCTCTTTTTTCTAATATAGCGAAATTTTAACGTTGTTGTGTAATTTGTAGCTTTCAATCATTTTTCTGTAGTATGAGATTGATCGATTTTGTGAACTGTAGTGAAACTGTCTTTATATTTTCGATTACTGGTATCGTTTAAAAAAAAATTGTTTAATGATCACATTGTTTTGTCAGTGACTTAGTATAACGTGACGCTCATAATTGTTTATTTATAAGGCTGTTCAACATTTCTAGCAGGATACTGCACAATGTGAAAATTTCTGCATATTGATCTTTTTTCATATGTAGCTTCCTATTACACCAATTCAAATCAATTTTCGATGACCATGTGAATGGTTGTCATGCTAATGTACTTCCAGCAGGGTAATGCACAAACTCTTTTTTTCCTTCTTCTAGAATGCATGTGAAACACAAATACCAGAACAAGGGGGGGAGGGGCGGTTGGGAAATGTCTTGACAACATAGGCATCAATATTTTTTTCTGCTACCGTCTTGGATCCGTCATCTTGTGGCTTTTACTTTGGTGTAGAACTGGCAGCACTGCAGACTACGTTGGCTCTTGGAGAGAGGGGGAGGGAGGGGTTGGGCAGAAAGGAGAGGTGGTAGAGATCTGCTAACAAAGCAAAGTGTGGTGGCTCTCTGTGGTACAATACCATCATGAACTTTCTTTGAAAAATTTGCGTTAAGAGAGATACTTGAAACTTTCATTCAAAATCCAGTTTATGAAAACTCCTCCAGGCCATGTTTAATCATCTGTAAATTTATGTTGCTGCCTACCTAGTCTTTGTCTTCCATTTTTCACAAAATTATTCTTATAGTCTTATGCTTATCATCTAATATATGTTTTTATAATGTCAGGTTATTGCTAATTAAGGCTTATACCATGAGGAAATTAACAATGAATGTGTTACTGTGTCAATATGTGGCACTATGTGCATTATGTAGTTAATTAACTTTCAGAAAGTTTATGTTATGACTCCCTTTCATTAACAGTGATACTTACTTGGCCTACCTCTGTCTGATGGATGGTGTTTGGCATACAAGCCACAAATTCACTAACATTTCCTTCAGTGCTTTCTTATCTGCAGCATCATGTTAGAACTGAGACTACTGTGCATGTTATATTTCGCTGGCAGCAGTATCAGCACTTCCTTATGTCCATGGGCATACCAGGCATCATGGTAACTAGTCATGTGCCAAGGTCAAAGAGGGTAGGGAAGGGGAGGGGCATCCTGCCCCTTCCACTCCTTCAAATTTTGCATGAAGCACCATCCACCATAAGCACCCGCACTCTGCAGCCAAGGAAGATAACATATCTGAACTGCTGAAAAATTTATAAACTGTATTTGCATTATTGACTTCCAAAAATTTTTTCAACAACTGGCTCATTAGCAAATTGGTAACTGATCTGAAGCTGTAGATCATTTGTCATGGAATATTGGAATAGATCCATGTTTCTCTATAAATATTTAAAAATGAACATTTGCTTGTAAAATATAAATAATGAAACAGAAATTAGTAATTGTTGGAAATGAGTTTTACCTTAAATGATGGGTCTTTGTGCCTTCAAGGAATACAAAATCGAATTTTGGTAGAAATTTCGCTTATATTACGTTAAATACATAATTTTATGAGTTACGCAGAAAATTCATATGTGGCAATATTTAATTTGTGCTTGCAAAGTGTGAGAAATCGCACAGTACGTGGTAAGTCACTTTCCTGAGATATTAACTCTGACATTACCTTTGATAATCTCATATCTCTCACTATTAATGTGTTTATGAGGTGTCTACAAGCAATACATGTTCTTCTGTTGTCTAAGTAATGTTTGGTAATAAAACACCTTATTCCTTCCCTAATAAGACAACTATGTTGTACATCTGTTTGTGGTGGTGTAGTTGCTTACTCATTTTTATTTTCCTGAGCAATGCATTAGCTTTACTGCTCCTACATTGGTGCTTGAGAACATTTTACATGCAGGAATATATTCTGTGAGGTTGTGTTGTGACTTACATCAAAAGTGTACCTGATTAGTTATACAGTATGTCTGTTTACCTGCTTAAATAACATGTATTTTGCTTCAGTTATAAGCCTGGCCAGGTCAGTTTTATGACATGGAGTTATTAGACGTACATTCTGAAAAGGAGGTGTTATTAGTATTGGGGTAAATAATTTAATTTTTGGGCTCTAATTTGATGAATATGTGTATATATGGAAATTAACTTGTGCCTTTTTTTGTTTGTTTTGAGACACATGTGACATCACATTAATTGATTTAAGTCTTCCAGTGTTTCTTATGCATTAACCTCAACTATCAATTTAAGTATCGTACTTCTTTCCCTGCCTGCGTATTTATCTGATATTTTAGAATTTTTTCAACATTTTAGATGTGGTAAATAATTAATTTGCGACTCTCTTGTGTTTTACCTCCATAGGTCTAGCTGAAAGATGCTGTTATTGCACATAACGTTTAGTAGACTTATGTCATTTGTAATAACATAAGTAACTGGCAATTAGTAGCAGTGTTTATAATTTTTCAAGTGACTAACACAGTACATTATCTATGTCCCTCCTAAAATGGTGCCAGAGAGAAATTTTATTATGGAAATATTTTATTTGGGGGTGTTTTGTGAGTAGGCCTAATTAGTTACAGTCAGTCTTGCATACTTAGCTAACTGCAGTTGTAAGCCTAGTCAGGTTGTTAGGCTTAACTTCTAAAATGTCAGCTATTATTTGGTGTTTAAATCTAGTTTGGGGGTATAGGCCTATACTTTTGAATTTTGGGCACTAATTTGGTGAATATGTATATGTGTGGAGATTAAATCACACTTTCTTTTACACTGCAGACATATTTTTGCAGTACTGTAACATCTCATAAATTGATATTAGTCCCAGCGTTTCCCATGTGTCAACCTCATGTAGCTGTATAGACATTGCACTTTTAGCAATGCCAACATAGTTTTCAGACATTTTCGAATTTTTTCAACGTATTAGATGTGGAATGTGAAACATTTGCGACGTTGTTACGTTTTTTAACCATGCAGCAATCTATTGGTGGCAATACGAAATTGTGTTATAAAGATCGAACTTCCTCAATCTTCTGGAGGTGCTAAGCACTCGTTTCCTACAATGCAGCCATTTGGTGGTGACAGGAGAAAGCAGGATCTCAGAACGGACTTGATTTTATTAAGTTTTCATGGCTTGTGGGATAGTATTTAAGATAAAATCGAATTTTAACAAATACAGATTCTTGTTTCATTTTTTCTATTTTATAAACAAAAGTTTTTAATTATGTATAGAGAAATATGCAGTCTTCTTGTTCCAATATTCCATGATGAATTATATATATTGTAGCTTCAAATCAAAGTTACCAATTTTACTGGTGAGCCAATCCTTAAACAAATATTTGGAAGTCAGTGACGCAAATTTAATTGACAAGTTTTTCAGCAGTTCAGGTATTTTATAATATCTGGCAGCAGAGAGTGGGTGTTTTGGGCAGGAGGTGCTTCATGCAAAATTTACAGGAGAGTAGGGTTGGGAGGTAGGAGTGCCTCCCCTCTACCTTCCCCATCCCGATCCCAGTATGTGGCATGATGTCATGAGTGCCAGTATGGCCTTGGAGATAAGGAAGTGTTGATACTGCTGTTAGCGACATATAACATGCACAGTTGTCCCATCTGTGGAATGACACTGCAGATAAGTAAGCTCTGATGCTGATGTCAGCGAGTTCCTGGCTCATATGTCCACTGCCCTACTACTTGCCTTTCCATTTTTCAAAAAATCGTACAGCGTGATTCCTTGAGGAGTGTTCTTGTTTCATGATATGAACATACGAAATACATTTCCAAATACAAAGCGATATATAGAGTCTAAAGGCTATGATTAATTACCTAAAAGGACAAAATTTCTAAGGTAATTAGTTCTTTTCTGTCTACAGGATGAATCCGAAATCCACAGAAATAATTTTAGATGTTGTTCTGAGATTTTTCTTAGTTTAAGTGTAAATACATTAAAAATGAGGGTGCTCAATGAGTAATCGAGAGAAGCATTTTGGGAATTTCTAGGAGAAAAAAAATTCAGGCAAATAATGTTGTGTAAGACGTGTATACGCCTATAATTAAAAGGATAATGAGGTGCATGGGACATGTAGCTAGGTGATGGATGATAGATGAACCAAGGAAGTTCTGTTCTGGATTCTAAGAGCAACTAAAGAACAGAGACTTCAACCTAACAGTTAGTTGGTAGGTGATTGGTGGGTTGATTGATTTGGGGGAGGGGACCAAACAGCAAGGTCTTCGGTCCCATAGGGTGGGGAAGGAAGCTGGCTGTGCCCAACTATGCAGATGACTAGATCGCATCTGGCCAAACGTGGGAGTGTAGATCTGGAGACAGCATTGCTTGTAAACGTCTGGATAGCATTTCACATTCCATACATATTCATACATTAAAGGAAACGGTAAGGTCACACTAAGAAAACGGTAAGGCCACACTAAGAAAACGGTAATTGATTCCAAATTATCGACTTCCCTCAGTCCCCACCCGCAACCCAATGCCATCGACATCCATAGATCAACATATAGTAGTGAAGAGATTTTTGTTCCTTTTCTCCCTCTCGAAACAATATAGTCACAAAGACGATTTACTGCCTATTCTCAGAAATATATAAGCGCAGTTTTCAGACATTATTATAAAAACGTCTAGTAAAATCATAAAATCACTGTTTCACATTTTTAATTGAAAGAAATGGTAATTTATTTGTGTCGTATCCTGTGAATATTATTTATCTGGCGATTTACAGTGATTAGACATGAATACATGTTGCATTTCCCTCTCAGAGGTCGTCAGCATAAGGCTGCAATGGCACATTCTCATTCCAGAAATCCATCCGCTCTCCATCCTTGTTATGGGCGACAGTAAAGTTGTCCTGCATCAGCATGTAGCTGCGGGTTTCATTGTTATAGGATTCCCATATTACAGGGTCCGCCTCGGGAGTGGGATTCCTGTGAGAAAACGTATACATGTGTTTATAATGATCATAACTGTTATATAGTGGATTTTTTTCTGAGCACAGATCAAATGTTTGGCTTTTTTCTTGGACTTCATAAGCCAGTAACCAATGTCTGTTGTACCTGTCTACAGGATTATCTAAAATTTAGCAAATAGCGATAGGGATACTGAACATACTGTGTACATACCCATACTTGGTGAAATTAGTCCAGTACAGAAGCATATTCCTGCGTATACGATCTTCTTCAGATTCTGGATCCAAGTTATATTCGGTATCTTTCCTCAGGAACAGGAATGGTAACTCACCTGAATGGGATACACCTGGAACAAGGGATTATTTACTTTTTTCAGTTTTAAGGTATTCTGGAAGGGTTATTCATCTACATGAACAATTAAATCTATACTCCATAAGCCACCGTACAGTGTGAGGCAGAGGGTACTTTGTGTATTACTGTCACTTCCTCCCTTTCGTGTTGTAGTGGCGAATGGTGTATGTGAACGAAGACAGATTGCTGGTATACACTTACGTCCATGGGAGCTCGTATCTCTCAATTTTATCGTCCGGTCTTATCGTGAGATATATGTGAGACCAATCAATATATTGATCGATACTTCTCAGACTGTATGCTGTTGGAATTTTAACAGTACACAATAATGTGATACACAATGCCTCTGTTGTAGCATCTGCAACTGGAGTTGGATGAACACATCAGTGACGCCTTCACTTTTACTAAACGAACCTGTAACGAAACGTGCTGTTTTTCTTTGGCTTGTTTCTATATTCTCAATCAATATTACCTGGCGAGGATACCAGACTGACGAGCAATATAGAAGCATCGGATGAATGAGGGTTTCGTAAGCTACTTTCTTTGTAATGGCGTGCACTTCCTGAGGATTCTTCCAATGAATCTTAGTCTAGCTTCTGCCTTATCTGCTTTAACTTTATGTGGTTATTCCACTTTAAATCATACCGTATGCATACTCCTATATATTTTACAGATGTGGTTACTCTGCAATCGTGGAATTGCAGAGTACTGACTCCTTCTGCCTACTCATCCACATTGTATAACATTTATTTATTGATGTTGAGAGTCAACCCTAAATCCAAGCATCAAGTGTCGATCCTCTGAAGGCGTCTCTAAATTTCGTTACAATTTTCAGGCATTACAACTTCTCTGTATACAATAGCATCATTTGCTAACAGCCTTACGGAGCTCTGCTATTATCCACTATGTCATTTATTTTAATACCTTTTCTGATGTCTTGACCACACTTTTTATTATTTTCAAAATCACCTTACATGTCTTATTTTCAAAGGCTATAAAATACAACATAAAACCGGTATCAGAAGATATGAAAATACGTCACATTTCACCATTGATTAGAGACATAGTGTAAGGAATAGCGTATGATTTTATAGCTTACCAGTGTTATGTGAATCATGTAAAATTGTTCATTAGATACATTGTATCTCGACAACATTCTCAATCAAGAGAAAAGTGCTTGCTGCTACCAAAGGACAAACTGAAAGTTAAGTGGACTAAATAATTAAGTGGCGCTGGATATGTGGTGTATGCTGCATTTGTTTGTTAACAACTGCATTTCCATCGTTACATCACGTAAAACAATTTCACCACTAGACAATTCATGGAAGATACTATAACAATGTTTTACAAAAGGTATCTCTATACAAAACAATGGATTAATGGTTTTCTGAGTGGTCGAAAATAATACATTGGAAGAGTACACTCAGTGGTCCTGGGGTGCATGGGGGACAACTATCTCATCATCATCATCATCGTCATCATCATCACTATCATTATCTCAGCCTTTCCCCACATCATGTGGGGTTGGTGTTGCTTTGCTGCATCCTTCTCTTCCATAAATGCCTATCCAGTGGTTCTTCTCTGAGCCATCCTTTCTCCCATAGGTCCCCTGCTATCTTGTCTTTACATCTCAGTTTCATTTTTCCTCTTCTCCTTGATCCTTCGATTCCTAGGTCTTCAACTCTTCTCCCCATGTAGTACTCCCCTCTTCTCTGCACACGTCCATACAATCTTAGACAACTTTCTTGGATCTTATCCCCCATGGGCCGAATTTTCACTGTTTCCCTGATGTACTCATTCCTTAGTCTATCCTTTCATGTCACCCCATTCATCCACCTCAACATTCCCATTTCTACCACTGCCATCTTTTTCTCTTGGTCTTTTGTAATTGGCCAAGTTTCTGCACTATACAGCATCACAGGCCTCACCACAGACTTGTAAAGCTTTCCTTTCATTCTGCAGCTAACCTTCTTATCACACAGTACTCTGTTCAGTTTCTTCCAGTTCATTCATCCACTATTTATCCTGCCCTCTATTTCGGCCTCCAGTCCTCCTTCACTTTGCATGTAAGAGCCTAGGTATTTAAATTTCTTGACCAGCGTCAGTTGTTTTCCTTGCAGGTTAATATATAGATCTTTGGCATCCTTTGTACACATTTACTCTGTTTTCACCATGCTAATTCTCATTCTCCTTTCCTCTAGAGCTTTTCTCCACTGTTCAAGTTTGTCTTGAAGTGTCTCCTGGCTAGGTTCACAGATTACATCACTGGCAAACATCATGCTCGAAGGTGCCTCTTTGTTCACATCTTTGACTAATACATCCATGACAAGATCAAAGGGATATGGGCTGAGAGCAGATCCTTGATGTAGTCCTACTCTCACTGGAAATGCCTTTGTTGCATCTGCACTGCTTCTGACTTATGTCATTGCACCTTCACACATGTCGCCTACCACCGTGATATATTTTTCTGTCAGGCATTTACTTCTCAGACATCTCCATATCTCTTGCTTCAGCACTCTGTCATATGCTTTCTCAAGATCAATGAAGGCCATATGCAGTTTGGCTTGTACCTCTCTGTGCCTCTCTATCAGTTGCCTTAGTGCAAATAGAGTGTTGGTTGTTCCTCTTCCTGGCATAAATCCAAACTGTTTTTCACATACTTCACTTTCTAGACGCAACATCTTCTCAATTATCCTTTTCCAGATCTTCATTGTGTGGGGCATGGGTTTTATCCCTCTATAACTGCCACAGTTTTGGATATTCCCTTTCTCCTTAAATATGGGAACCTGTATACTGCTTCTCCGGCCACGAGGCATTCTTCCCCCTTTCCAGATCTTCTGCATTAGATCTCAGAGAATATCAGTTCCCTGTCCTCCCAGACTTTTCTATGCTTCTATTGGGATTTGGTCCGCCCCTAGGGCCTTCTCATTTTTGATTTTCTTCATTGCATGTTCGACTTCTTCCCTATTTATACTTTGGGTCATTCCTTCATTTATATTTCCATCCTCATACTTCTCTCATACATTTTCCTCATTCAATAGCCTTTCGAAGTACTCCCACCACCTATTCAGGATTTTCTCAAGGTCGTGTAATACTACACCTGATTCATCCTTTATCTGCCTCATTGATGTTATGTGCTTGGTAGCCTTATCTCTTGCTTTAGCGATCTGTAGGAGTTGCCTGCTGTCCTGTCTATTAACAAACAATATTTCCTTTTTTTCATACATAGTGGTTTGTGAATAAATTACTAGAGCCATTACAAGTTCATAGAAAAACATTTCATAAGAATTTACAATGTCTAGAAATACCAGTCGGGGCACATAGCATTCATTATAAGAAACAGGTGGCACCCATGCATTCTATTTCCACCAGAACCACATACATCAGTTCCATCAATAGCACATGCCAACCATGCCAGACTGCCTTATCGACATTCCTTAACCCCGAACTTCAGTTTAATTAAAGCATCATCCAAAATACAGTCATGTAAAAGCTAGTGCAATATTATGTACATTGTGTACAGTAATGGTCCTATGGCACATTGTGGGGTACACACAAGGATACTTTTATGTGTGAAGATTTTTGTATGTAAAACAAGATTTGCTGTTCATAGAGCATTACAACAAACTGAATTGTGATGCTACAGAGATTTTGAAACAACATTATAAGTTCAAATTACAAAATGAATTTAAAATGAAAATTTTAAATTTGATACTAAATTTCTCAGCCAATGCAGATTTTGTACAGTTTTGCATTTGGCGTCAAACATGAGGATTTTTTAGTAATGCCCATAATCTTTAATGGTAGTGACGATTACTATTGATATTATACCTCTTTGTTGGGGTACTGAGTAATTTGGTCGTCGATAAAAAATTCTCACATTTTTAGACGTGATTTTACAACTACAAAACACAATCTACATCGACCAAAAGTTAAGACTTCTTTTAAAAAAAGTGAGTGAGATGAAAATAATGGAGTTTCTGGTGCTCTTTGTCGAATTTTTCATGTTTTTGTGTATGTTATTTGCGATGAAAAATGTAGGTGAACCTATGCTCATTGAAATGGTGAGTTGACAGTGACATTGTTTAAGAGTATGTATTCGTGTGGAAGGAGCAGTGCTAAACTCCGTTAATGGCGCCCTGAATTAAGTTTTCTGAGGTGGCCTAGACGATATGAAGGGAAAATACCAACTTATCTAATTCGAGTTTGTGCTCTGTATCTTATGACTTTGTCCCAATATCGATCTGGAGTTCGACCTCGACATTGATCTCGACCTGGACATCGGCCTCGACGTTGATCTCGACTTGGACTTCGACCTCGACCTCTACGGAACGTCAAAAACTAATTTTCTGTTTATGTCTCTTAGTTTGAACAGCTGCACAATAGTCCGGTTGCAAGAAGAATACAACCCCAACCTAGGTAATTTCAGGGAAAAAACAACTTTCTAGAGGGCTAACATAGATCAAAGCCAGATAAGATTGTCATCCAAGATAAGCATGTGAGGCTAGGTCTAATGTCTGTGATGAATCTGCAAAGATAAGTCATACATGTTCAGGCATTAAATAAGCTGTTTATTTGAGGGATGAGATTAATGAAAAACCCACACTATTTAAAAGATGCACCAAATCCACAACTTTGAAGTTCCATCAAAGAAATTTTGTACCAAGCTTTATATATATTTTTATCGAATTAAAAAAAAAATTTCGAAAAAGCAATACATGTACCTTTCTCTGAGAAACTATTCAAGAGATTTCTACAAAATTTTCTCTGTTTAATCTCTTTGCATATAGTAAGCTTCTGTCATATGGTTTCTTGAATGTATCGAATAGAAGAATTTTAATAATTTCCTAATTATAATTCTGTAAGTACAATATAAAATTAATGCAAAATTCCAGACACTTTGCTCCATACCTTAGCCTACACTCATATTTGCAAAGTCTGACATTTATTGGGTTTACAGAAACCAATGTATAAAATTTTGTAATTCTACCCTTCATAGATTCTGAGAAAAAGTGACATAACTTAATAAAACATAATTTTTAAGAAATGCAATTTAAAGTTCAACCTAATATATTTTCTTATGTCACATCTTCAGAATGCCCCAGAGTTGTGCCCTTTGTCCTTTTCCACGTCAAAGCTTCTCTTCTGGTTTCTTTTTTCTACCCTGTTTCCTTTGCAGATATTCAACTGGCTTTTCTGCTGCAGAGAGGCATTATAATTTATTTTTTTCAAGATGTCTTGGATGAAATTTATGAGCATAAAGCCCATTCTCTCTAGTACCTACATCTTCCCTACGTTCCCACCACTAAATACAAGAACTGGATCATAAGTTGCAATTCTGACACTTGTAGCAGATGAAAAGGTATGATTTCAGGAAATCGTTTCAATTTTAAGTGAATTTAGAGGTCGGCCGCAGTGGCTGTGCGTTTCTAGGTGCTTCAGTCCAGAACCGCGTGACTGCTATGGTCGCAGGTTCGTTTCCTGCCTCAGGCATGAGTGTGTGTGATGTGTTTAGGTTAGTTAGGTTTAAGTAGTTCTAAGTTCTAGGGGACTGATGACCTCAGATGTTAAGTCCCATAGTGCTCAGAGCCATTTTTTTTAATTTAGAGATTCATTTGGATTCTGGGTTTAGCTATGACAATTTTTTTTAAGTTCAGAATCGACCAGAAATCTGTAAGTTGGCTTGACAACATCTATGATTCAATTTGGAAGCCTCTTCTTGTGAAAGTAGGGGTTGGTATCCCTTTGAAAGCATAGGTATTTACACCAACTAATGTGATACATATGATGAAATAAAATGTTCATCTGTTGACATCATGTGGAGATATGTAGCTCATACTTCAGATTAGCTAGTTTTCTATATACTCTTTGTGACCATGAAAAAAACTGAATTCTCCTTTAGTAGCACACAGAAAAAAAAAGAATTGCTTCTTCATAAACAAAGCAGCTGATTTCATATTGTTTCTGAGCTATGGAACAGAGTCACAGATTATCTGTAAAATCAAAGAGTATATGTCACAGCCTTGCAGATGTATCCCATTCATGTTTCCTTGAAAGTAATCTATGGAACCGTTAGTCACCAAGGTAGTAGTGAAGTGTTGCTTCAAAAAGTGGGCGTTACAGGGAGGTCATGTCACACATTTAATTATTTATCAGGCACTTTGGGTGCGATTTCATCACTGAAAATTTGGGAATGTATTGTCCATGAGTCCCAATAAATGAAAAAAGATTGAGAATTGATATTTTCTGTCAATTTAATGAACATACACCTAGAAGTAAAACTGGTGACAGGCTCACTCGATGTTTAAGAGGAAACTGATATCAGAATTTCTGAAATAACGAAGGTTTCACAGCATAGGTGAGTTACAATTCGATGGCTTTTCAGTTCAAACAGAAGCACCATCGTGAGCAGACCACTCACAATTATAAAATCTCTCAAGTCATGCATCCTATATACGCATTTACAGTCTAAATGAACTACATCTCGTGCAAGCTTTTGAACAAGAATGACTCAGTGTTTCCGTGAGCGTTCATACTAGACAGTCAGTGAGCACAAATATGCATGACTACTCAGTGTATTTATTTCACTTTGGGGATCGTCGAGTTTGCTCTTGTATGATAACCATGTCGGGATTTTTGTGGCGCAGTAGTTAGCAAACTGGACTCGCATTCAGGAGGATGATGGCTCAATCCCGCGTCCGGCCATCTTGATTTAGGTTTTTCGCGATTTTCCTAAATCGCTTCAGATAAATGTCAGGATGGTTCTTTTGAAAGCGCACGACCGACTTCCTTCCCCATTCTTCCCTTGTCCAATGGGACCGATGATCTCATTGTTTGGTCCTTTCCCCCAAATCAATCAACCAACCATGTCGCCATTGTAGACTGGTAGCTGTATTTGTTTCTGTATTCGTAACCCTCTTACAGACCTGACGCGAGTGACACTGTTGAACATCACTATAAAGATGTTAACGCTGCCAGACATCTACATACAGTGTTTGAATTTCGAGGGCAGCACAACAAACAGCAAGAACGAACAGATTGCAAGAATCTCCTGACGTTTTATTACAACAGCTTATACTCTGAACGGTTTTATACGAAAGCTAGACTTACACTCTGTTACATAGGGGATCGTAAGTCAGTAATCATGTAGTTAAGTATAAAACAATATCTCTAAACGAGAGTGGCATTACAGACAAGGAAAGAGACTGAACTGCAGTGGCTTGCGTCATGTTCATAGACAAGATGGCCGCCGAGTGAGATCACAGGTATTTTCTTCGTCCGCTAAAAGAACTTCTTTAAGAAGAAGTAGTGTCAGATTTAAATTTTCTTTGTTTCGTATATTTGTTGTGGTGTCCATTCTTGTCACACAACTGAATATTAGCGTCCCAGCAGTGCTTATTCTTGAGAAAACTTCGTGTTATATGAAATCCCAACAATTGCGCCACAACCCGAAATTTTGTGTGACATAGACACAAAAAATTTTATTCAAGTTTTCTTGATATTACGAAATTCGTTTAAGAAAGACAGCTACTAGTTTCATCAGTGTCTATTGTCGCAATAAAAGTGTAACTAAACGTATTTAACTAACACATTTCGTATTGTTTACTTGTTAGACAGACACGATCTAGGCCTAAATTTTCTGAGTTACAAACGTTTGAAAACCTAACCAAACACGCTTGATAAGGTAAATTCTCTAAAAGCAAAGTAATTACTAATTCATTCTTCTGTCATTGTAACTCTATATCAGTACAAAAACAGCAACAACCGCACGTAAGTCCTGTGTGTCGTTTTTTGTATACATACAGCTAATCTCGCGCCCTTGACAAATTTAAAACATTCTTTAAACTTAATCTTTCTTTTGAAACTGACCATGAGTGAGAAATGTGGGAGCTCTTATAAGGTAGTGAGTAGAGGGATTTGCTGCCAATCTTGTAGGAAAAATTTTCACTGGGGCGAGGGGGGCATGCAGTGAGGAGAATGTTGAGAAACAGAAGAGGCTCTCCACTGGAACTGCAGAGCATGCAGTAGGGACAGGGCTAACTCATGCGATAGAGGACTTAGGGAATTTATGTGGGGACTTCACAAAAGAGGACCATGTAGAGATAGTGGGTGGGACGGGAAACAATTTGGATAGGGATAGCACATATGACATAGGTGGTAACCTTAAGAAGATAGCTTTCCTGACTGATGGAATCAATGTACACTTTGTTGAGCTGGGAACAGGAAAGGAAAATCTGTGCCCTTTAGGCACAGTTGGAGGAAGCAAGGAAGGAACTGATAAGTATCAAGGGACAGGGGGGAGGAGGGTGGTTGGGAACTAGCAGGTGGTAGGAGGATAGGAAGAAAGAGAATGTGAGCCTATATATTTATCATCAACGCCAAAAACAGGAATCTACCACTGCCAGAGTTAAGTGGAGAAGAGCCTCAGTTAGAACGAGGAGCAAGAAATGTGTGGCACACTTCAACCGAGGCCAAGAAGCCTAGGAATATACAAAACGTTAGGAAGAAGAAGATGCTGCTGCGAGGTAGTAGCCATGGGCGCGGTGTAGGCCCTCAGTTACAGGAAAGTTTAGGGTCGATGTACCAGGCCATCAGTATATTCAAGCCAAATGCAGCGCTAAGTCATGTGATAGAGGACTTAGGGTCCTTATGTAAGGACTTCACAAAAGAGGACCATGTAGAGATAGTGGGTGGGGGGGGGGGGGAACAGTTTGGGTAGGGATAGGACATATGACATAGGTGGTGACCTCGAGAAGATAGCTTCCCTGACTGATGGCATCGATGTACGCTTTGTTGAGCTGTTCCGGTGTCATGATCGATCACACCTTGATGGGTCTGTGAGGGGAATCAATATGGAGTTAGGGATGACTCGGAAGGCAGCCAACTTTGCTCATTTTTCTCTGGTGGCTGTTGGGACTATCAACAGATAGTGTTCACTAGGCATGGCCTACACCTAAACAGGACTGGGAAGGGAAAACTGGCACAGCTGATTCATGAATGTATAGAGGGTGGACCTGTTGTTATGGGCAGGAGAAATTGGTCTTTTTTAGGATAAATCCTGACAACAGCTTCTCCTGTCTAAAGAGTATCTCCAGCAGTTTAAAAAATACTGAAACAACTACTCAAACGACAGATTTTAACACTTCAAATATCACATTTACCACATGTCATAAAGAAAAACAAACCATTGATAAGATACAATTATTAGAAGTTGAGCTTCAATCTTTGAACTGCACAGTAGTTTGTATTACTGAGGACTGGTGTAGAGGCACAGAAATCCAACATGCAGTATTATCATTGAATGAAATGGCAAACTCTTACTGCAGAACTGCTTCAAGGGGCGGAGGATCACGCATTTATATCAGAAAAGGAACATAGTTCAAATTAAGACATGACCTCAGCAAAGTAAGTGAAGACAAACACTTTGAAATATCAGCTATTGAATTAACAGGGCTTGATATCACCAAGAAATTAATCATTTTGTGTTTGTGTGATCTAGCAGTGGTAGTGTGGACCCTTTTTTCAATAAATTATCAGAAGTTCTAGATAAAATCTCAAGTGCAAAGGTCAGCATAATTCTGTGTGGGGACATGAACATCAACACTAACATCATAAATGAATCCAGCAGTACCCTCATAAATATCCTTCAAAGTTTTGGCATGTCCCTATTGGTCAATAGTGCAACAAGGGTTACTAAAATGATTTCATCAGGAACTGACCATGTGGCTACAAATATGGACAGGGAAAAATGTGATGTAGCTGTAAAAGACCTTGAACTATCAGACCATATATGTCAAATAACAACAGTAAAATCAGGCATTGAATCATTCCATAAACTAAAAGCCTACAAATGACATCTATCAGAAATCAAAATAAAAGATTTTTAAAAAAAACTAGCAAAACAAAGCTGTGATGACATGTACAGGGAACCCAATGTGAATAAGAAATTCTCTAAATTCTCCATATAATATAAATTGAACTTTGAAAAGGCATTTCCAAAAGTATACATGTCTGTATCAATTTCACACAAAACAGATGGATAACAGCAGGTATTAAGAAGTCCTCCCAAACACTTAAATGCTTCAGGTCCATAAAAAAGAGTCACAATGATTCAGAATTCTTAAATTTCTATCACAGATACTATATAGGAAGGTGCTGATTGCTGCAAAAAAAGTCATTTCATGACAAAATAATATATAATGCAGAGAATAAAAGCAAAGCAGTCTGGAATGTTATAAAAAAGGAAATGGAGAGAGGCAAAGAAATGCAGAATAACATACTGCTAAGGGAGGGGGATAATGTAATAATGATCCAAAATACTTGGCAAACCATGTAAATGAGCATTTTTCAAGTATTGCAGAGAAGTTACAGCAAAAATTCCTCAAAACAAATATAACACCTGTAAATAATGTTGCACTAAATACAATGATGTTACTTCCAACCACAGAGAATGAAGTCAACAAAACTGCTCAAAAACTAAAAAATAAAAAGTCAGTATGCTTAGATGAAGTACCACACATTGGTGTGTACTAAAACAATGCATAGAGATTATACAGGGCCCTTTAACAAATATAATAAATGAACCCTTCAAATCAAGGACATTTCCAGAGCAGTTAAAACAGGCAAGGGTTGTACCTTTGCTTAAGAAAGGTAATGCAGAAGACATAGCAAATTACCAGCCCATTTCCCTGCTGTCAAGTAATTATGAAAGACAGATTAATGAAGTACCTGAATAAATACAGTCTTTTAACTGAATCACAGTTTGGTTTCTGAAGTGACAAAAATACAGTCAGCCATAATAGAATTTACAAAAGTTGTACTTGATGCTCTTGATAAAGATGAATGTGTCACAGGCATATTTTTTTGATCTTTCTGTGGCCTTTGATACAGTTGACCACAAGATTCTATTAAATAAATTAGAAGCATTAGGACTAAGAAGGGTAGCTAATGACTGGTTTCGATCATACCTAGCAGATAGGGTACAAAGAGTAGAGATAAAACATACTTCAAATAGTATCTAAACATTCAGTAAAACACTTATAAGAACCAAAATACATTAATAAAGGCGTTTCGCAAGGTAGCATATTAGGACCAATACTATTCCTCATGTACATCAATGACTTTGCCAGTAGTGTTACTCATGGTGAAAAAATTCTCTTCACTGATGACAGCAATATTACAGTCACAGAGAAAACAAGAGAATTCCTCACAGAGAAAGCAAATGAAACTCTCAATGAAGTTTATGATTGGTCAATAAGCAATATAGTGACATTGAACATAGAAAAACTAATCGCATGAATTTCAGTTTGAAGAGGAAAAATGACAATTTTAAATTAAATATAGATGGCACCTCTATAGACTGTGTCACAAATGCAAAATTTCTAGGAATGAATATTGATTCTCAGTTGAAGTGGTGTGAACACACAAAGGTACTTGCAAACAGAATGTCATTGGCATGCTATACCCTTAGAATCCTATCATCAGTGTGTAACATGCAGTGTCTTTTAGTTATATACTACTTATATGTACACTCAGTTCTTAACTATGGCTTTCTGTTTTGGGGAACAAATACGCAAAATATGAACACAATTTTTAAGCTTCAGGAAAGAGCCATTAGAATAATAACCAAAAATAGTAGTCGAGCTCATTGTAAAGATCTGTTCAAAACACTGGGGTTTTTAACTGCAACATGTGAATACATTTACCAGTCAGCTATACACATCAAAAATAGCATTGGTAACTACTGTACAAACAGCTCTGTCCGTGACCGTGGAACAAGAGCTAGACTCAACTAACATTTACCAAGAAAAAATAAACATAAAACTCAAAACAGCATTTTCTACCAAGGAATAAAACCGTACAATAACTTACCAAAAGAGGTTAAATAAATTGCAAAAATACACTTATTTAAATAGGTAGCTTAAAAGATTCCTGTTACAATACATTATATACATTGAAGGATTACTTAGATAAAACAATGTAGGGGTTTGGTAAGAAACAGTTATACAAATAAATAATAATTATTATTATAAAACACCCAACATACTACATAACACCCTCCCCCAAGTTATGTGTAGCACAACACTAACACCTCTTTCTCAGCTCAACATCTCACTCATTATAGAGGGATGCTGAGTAAGTTTTTCAGGATAGCAAATGGGAAGTTGTGTTACAGAAAATGGCCCAGAGTTCCCCAGTGTGTGTTTGTGTGTGTGTGTGTAGCAAGTCAACTGTTATGAAAAAATGTGTGTATAGTGTGTGCAGTGTCTGATAGTGAGATATGAGTGAACAGTGTGGCATTACATTGTTTAACAAGATATTTGTAAAAAAAATGTTGTATTCTAGAAGGAAATCTAATGATTGTCTCTAACTAGAAGTCTGTAAATGTATCTGTATATGAATTAGCTTATTTTAAAATGGTCTAAACTTGTAAATACTTTGACATGTTCTACATCATTGTAACAAGATATCTACAGATGAATAAAGCTACTACTACTACTACTACAAATGTTGAGAGAACATCACATGTGACGACGACGATAGGATGAGATTTCAACACAAAGGCTCACATTGCAAGGATAACAATGGAGCTAAGATAGGAAAGCATACATCGATCATTTTCTTGCTCCTGACAGGTTTGGAATTTCCTACTCACTGAATTATATGTCACACAAAATTCTTTCTTTGCAACTGAAACTCACAATGAGTAGGAGATCATATAAGGTAACGATACTGAGGACATGTGAATTACAGACTGAATGACCGAAACGTATCAAGGCATACAAGGGCAGAACAAAACCTAATTAATTCCGAGAACAGCGGCTGCCTGTTCTCGACGGTATCCAAAAACTTTATTGGAAAACGATTAGGAACTTGCATATAATTTCGTGTGAGCGCCTCATGTGGGCAGAAATTCCTATCGCCAGCCGGAGGAAGACTTCTACCTGCCTCTGTGCCCTACAAAATATGTGAAACGTAAACTTGTGTATCATTTGTTCTGACTATAAGACAGCACAACACGACTATTGGAAACTCTAGACTGCAAGTGGGCATCCCGCAACCAGCGTGCTGGATCCAGCCTGCGATTTGTTGCAGTTCGGCCCGCGTAGAAATCTGTGCGAGTGAGAGCCAGATACTCGAATTGTACTCCGTCCAGGACGTATCTTTATATATTTACGACGACACACTGCTCGCTTCGGGTTTGCAGCTCATGTCACAGACCGGTGAACATTGTGCTTACTCCGTGTATGCCACTTCGCTGTCGCTGGATTTGAGCAATAGAGAGAAACACGTTTCCAGTATGAGCAGAAAGAACCTATGCCTACGCGATTAGTCACCAAAAGTATATTTGGACAAATATTTAAAAAATCCTTGTTAATAGTGTTTCTGGATCTTTACACACCAAATTTCAAACATTTGACTGACTTCCTTGCAGCCAAAAATTGCGAAGTTACACCTAATTCCTTGCCCCCGGGAATTACGTGTCTCACTGTCGTACTTCTTTTTCCTATCCTGTCTTGTATTAAATCAGTAAATAATTCTGTCTGTTGTGGACGTATTACAACACTGCTACTAATGAAACTGAAGGTAATTTATAGTGAATTAGCTGCTACTGGTTGCTTTTTACAAAATTCTGCAATTGAAGTTTTAAGACAGTAATTCTAAAACGTCATAAGGACGCAACGTTCACAGCACATAAATAAATGTAAACATCTGGAGATGAGGTGGACACAAAAAACGAATGCACTTTCAAAAATGAGTTTTTTGAGGCATAATTTCTTGGCGCTTCGTGAAAATGGTGCCATCACATCGATGCATTACTCGATAACATCATCGTACGGACGCTGTAGTTCTGACTTCATGCGCTAGGAGCGCTGCTGCCACATCAAGTGAGTGGCGGCCCGCACGCGTATGAATGTGATTCAGGCCCGCGGGTCACCAAAAGTTGCCCACGCCCGCTCTAGACCGTTAGAACTAGTCATGTATGCTCGTTTCCTTTACTTTTACAACACCTGCCTGAATATGTCAGTGCTTCATACGCCCATTTTGGATGACTGCAGCCAGACAAGTTACGAGACTGTCAAACACTATCTCTACTTCATCAGTTCCATAGTGTACGTATATCCCAGTGCCTCGCATCAGATATCAACTACTTCTCATCTGATCGAAATCGGAAAACAAGATCTCACTCATCTAAAACTATAGCTGTGTCCAGCCATAAAGGAAAAACATTCGTAAATTCCTTCTATGTCGCTGCTGCCCTTCTATGGAGCAAGTGCCGCACACAGATCATTTCAGACCCTTGTATCAGTCTCATAACTTTTTCTCAAAAGACATCAAATATCGCGAATGTGCCAAACATGAAGCACATATTCCCATCTTCTTCCAGCTATGCTTCTTTCCCTTTGCGGTTCTGTCAGTCTTCACCCCTGTCATCAGTTCTTCCGTTGCCCCATGTCCTGCCTCCCCCTCCCATTCTCTCACATCGTTTGCAGAATGTGTCCCCTGTCCAAACCTACCTCTTATTCTACTTAATATCAATTGCACTTTATATTACTATAGCTACAGCATTGAACCCAATATGAAATATATAATATGTCTGTCGCAATGACCATAATGTAAACTATGTAGAACACGTGGTTTGGTGTAAAAGAGGGTCCAATGGCCCATATATTGGCAGAATATGTAAATAAATATATAATGAATAAATATCATGCTGATTCATGTAGTGCATGCCTGCTACAACAGTAACGAATGTGTGTAATCGGCGGGCAGAAAAGAGTGGTTCCAAACTATACGTGGGTGTTATACCGTATAAAGTGTTCAGATTCTACTATTTCTGGTTAAGTACCACTACAAACTATCGTGAATTCGTGGCCGTATACGAATTAGACGATAGCAAAGTGATGGCAGTCTGGCACCCTCCATTGTTTAACGACAACTCAGACAAATCGCTCGATTATAACCTGGGGCGACGTCAGACGCGATAGGCGATCTCTGTTCATACGTGGTGAGGATAATCTAAGCAGATCAAATACATCAGGATAATTTTAGAGCTAATTTACGTTTCGTATTTCAGAAAGACATTTCGCGACGACATATTTTGAGGAATACGCTAGGCGTCTTAGAAAAATTACCTCCTCCTTCATCTGGAACGTCGCACATCAAACACGTTTCTGTTATGGTTAATTGGTAAATTGCTCGCCACTGTGTTCCATCACTGTTGTTGATGCTTTGTCGAATCGAACCCATTTCGCTTGGGGAAAGATTCCCCAGGAACAAATTCAGGCTCATTTTAATCTTATGCCTCGACATTTGCAACCCTGAGTTTAACAGGCTGGGGCTCACATCATACAGAATTCTTAAGTTGGAAGACAATTTTTAACCTTTATTAGCCACGACAGAAAAGAGGAATGAGAATTCTCAAAAATCTATTATGCAGTCACATGATCAACAGCTGCTGCAAATTTTCCCATGAAACGATATCACAGTAATGCGCAGAAAGAAACTGAAGATTTAGGTGACAATTACAAATTAAAGGCGAGCTTTGTTGTTCTGCACATCAAGTAGCACTTAGTGCTACATTTTCAGGCATGGAACACATAAAGAAATGAATAGTTATATTGTTGAAGTCACACGCGGTACTCCACTGTCAGGTGCAACACTTTTCGATGGGATTGAATAAAGAGTGTGGAGACTTTTATATTACAGAAAAGTACCGTTAGGCCCACGGAAAGGAAGATTAGAACATCGGTAAAGGATTGCAGACTGCCCACAGTTGCAAGGAAGGAAATAACTTATTTCTTATTTGATCAGATTGCATTTAAAAAGAAAATCGCATTGCAGAAAGGAAAAATTTTGTCGATCTGAGTCCAGTTCCCTAAGCTCACTGGTGTTAAAGAAAACACGAAGTTTGAAGAATTAATTGTGACCTTGAAGCAAGTACAAGGATAGTTTTCCGAACGTCTTGAGGACAATGCCAATATTTTACATCTGTTTTCGAACTGTTTTCGAAATCGTTTGCCGTTTCAGCTGAAAGCGACCCAGTGCATGCATAAATGTAACCGAATAATCTGCAATGTAATCCTGTTTTAAGGACAAATCCTTTTATGTGCAAAACTGTTCAGCACGTCTACATTGTTTTCCTCGTGTTGAGTTTCCATGTCTTCATACCGAGATTGCGAAAGTCCTTCGATATTTCGATCAATGTATGTGTGTGAAAGAGCTTTTTTGCGATTACGAAACTAATTATATAGTAACCTGAGTGCGAAAATGTGTGAAATTGTCTGCGTCTGTCGGTTGCCAATGGCCTGTACCAGGTAAAAATTATACAGGCTGTTCCAGAAATGTTGCAATAAATTTAGAGGGGTTGTAAAGGATGTCTTGAGGATGGAGCTGGCTGTTACATAGACAGCGCTTGTTTTCTATGAATGCCAAAAACATGGAAGATTTTAGAGGTATCCAGGAGGAAAATAAACTGCAGATGGAAACCGTGTGTATAACTGTCATCCAGCAAGGCAACCAAGCACTGCATTCACGGGAGACAAGGCCTTTCTGCGCAGCATCAGCTCCATGTTCTCCACTGGCGATTTTGGCAATCAGTCACCATCACTGAATATCAAACAACGTTCCTCCTACGACCCGTCAGCGTACTAAGTCACGTTTGCTGCCGAAGGGGTGGCCGGGTGTCAGGTGCTGGTGCATATAGCTCTGCAGCGTCGTTGGATGACGTTTCTGGACACGGTTTCCTATGCTCGAGTTGCTCCTGAAGACATGCTCTACAACACCTCGAAGCTTGTCGTAACAATTCCGTGGGCTCCCAGTATTAAGTCTTCAGCGCACCAAACACGAGGGCTATCCACAAAGTACATTACGTTTTCGTTTGTGTCCGTTAGGGGCGGGGCTAGCGCGGCCATCTTGGTGTCATGGCATTCCGCCGCTCGGTCGGCATTCTGCCGTGCTAGTGAGAGGTTCGTGCTGTACTCCGTTGAGTTACTGTGACAGTTTGAAATGTCAGCGTTAACTGTAAATGCCGCGAAGTGTGAAGTGCGTGCTGTAATAAGGTTTCTGACTGCAAAAAACTGTACACCGATAGAAATCTATCGGAAGCTTTGTGAAGTGTATGGGGACAACATAATCACTGAAAGTGCAGTGCATCAATGGGTCATAAAATTTAAAAATGGCCGAACTAACGTTCACGACGAAGAGCGAGGTGGAAGACCCAGCCGACTTGTCGAAAAAGTCGTTGCCGCGGTCCGTAAAAACCGTAATTTCACAGTAACAGAACTCTCTATGAGTTTTCCACAAATTTCACGAAGTTTGTTGCACGAAATCGTTACCGAAAAGCTTGGTTACCACAAGTTTTGTGCAAGATGGATACCAAAAATCTTGACAGAGATTCACAAAAATCAGCGAATGGCTGCAGCGTTAACGTTTTTGGACGCTTACGAGAAAGATGGCAACTCATTACTCGATCGCATCGTTACTGGTGACGAAACATGGGTTAAGCATGTGAACTGCGAGACAAAATTGCAGCCAATGCAGTGGGGGCACACAAATTCCCCCCAAAAACCCAAGAAATGCATGCAGACAATGCCGACAAGGAAGGTGATGGCGACTGTCTTTTGGGACAGAAAAGGTGTGATTTTTGTGGATTTCCTGGAAAGAGGCACTACAATAAACTCTCAAAGGTATTGCCAAACTCTGCACAACCTCAGAAGAGCAATACAAAACAAGCGCAGGGGAAAGTTGGGCTCAAAGATCTTGCTGATTCACGACAACGCCCGGGACCACACGGCAAATGCCACTCGTGAAGTTCTCGAATCTTTTAAGTGGGAGTTGTTTCCTCATCCGTCGTACAGTCCCGACCTGGCACCGAGCGACTTCCACTTATTCCCAGCAATGAAGAAGTGGTTGGCTACGCAGCGTTTTGATGACGACGCACAGCTTCAAGAAGAAGTAACCACGTGGTTGAAGGCGCAGGTGGCCGAATTTTACGACGAAGGAATTTCCAAGCTCGTCCATCGCTACGATAAGTGCCTGAATTTAAATGACAACTATGTACAAAAGTAGTATTTCCAATACTTTATTTATTTTTGATTCCAAAACGTAATATACTTTGTGGATAGCACTCGTATATACTGGCTGACTCATCATCGCCTAGCCAAAAATGCCTAGGACAGAGACTTGAAATTTGGAGAGGGTTTTGACCTTATACTGTAGGCATCGTTTAAGAACCGATTTTTTGAAATTCACCTTAAGGGGTGAAACAGAAGATCAAATTTTTTAAAAATATGTCGCTATCAAGTCAATTTTGAAGCTGGAACTACGAAAAGTTGTATTTAGAAATAAAAAACACGTGTTTCAGTGTTTTTTTAATTAGTCCCTTCGGTAGTAAAAGGGGGGATGAAACTTTTTATGTAAATATTTCGTTATATTAAAACATAGATACACAGATACATTAATTTTTCAGTAAAGCTAATATATGTTCATAAAATTATTTTTGTTGCTGTTACGGTGAAAACGAGTCGTTACTGATGACTGAATATATACCACTTTTAAATGCGATTCCGTGCAGAGGAATATCATTCGAGATGAGAGAATGCATTACTGGGTGTAGGACAGGAGCTAATAATTATAGAACCAGTTAGTCTGTTTGCTTTTCTAACTCGCCATATCAAACGAAATTAGACTCTTTGGAACAATTTCATCATACAAAGACTGGCAGCCATGTAAAGGGTCACTAACTCTTTTATAGTGTGTAGATTTACACATGAGAAATTCGCTCCACAAAATACAAATTCTATGAAAGAAAAAAATCTATGCTGACCACACAGTCTCCGCAAACTTAGCGGTGGGCTCGAAGCTAGTAATTAGATAATATGACAATTTATTTGTTTGTGATCTATCTTGTTGAGAAATGTCAAACATAAAACCTAGTCATATGCAACGCGACTGAATTGCCCATTTAAATGCGGTGCGTTCGCAGTTTCCCCATCTTCTTCCTCCTTTCGCTCAGACAGCATGCCGTGGCATTGGGGGAAATGTGTAGCCAGGCTGAACACCATGATCTCTTGCCATGGCAAGGCTTGCAAGCCACATTCTTGGCTGCCACTGCGGACTGTATGAGCTTCATACCACTATGGGATGGAGTCGCACGTTATACCCTGCATCCAAGATTGTGATAGGTTATGAATTTGGTTGGTTCTTGACGTCATTTAAAAATAGCCTCTAAGTTAGAAATTGGTCAGTAAGTTATAATTATTTACGAAAGCGTATAGCCTAAAGAGAACATTGATTTTATTTTTTAACTAATCATTTGTGTATTACCATGTACATAATCTATAGTTCGTGGCTCATTTCAGTCACATGTATCCTTTTTGGAAATTTCTGGAACTGAACGAGGTGGATCAGTGGCTAAGGCATTCGCATATGAGAGGAGCTGGCCTCAGATCCCTGACCGACCATCCAGATTAAAGTCTTCCATGGGTTCCAAAAACCACTTATGGCATGTAACGAAATGGTTCTCTTGAAAATTACACTGCCAGTTTCCTTCTCCATATTTTATCAGTCCAAAGTTTTTTCTGTCCCCATTCTCCGAAAAATCATCGGAACATTAAAAGCTTAGTCCTTCCCTTTCTTGTATTTCAGTTTCCACAAACTATTATACAGGGTGATTATAATTAAAGTTAAAATTTCAAAACGCTGTAGAAATAACATCACTGGTCAGAATGACGTCAAATTGCAACGGAATATTGTGGGAGAACGGGGAAAACGTATGGCAGAAGAAAAAAATGTGAAATTGATCAATAGATGGCGCTGTTTGCGTCAGAATATGTAAATGAAAACACCTGTTATGCGCACGACCCATTGAAGTTGATATAAACACGCTGGGTACACGGCTTTTCCTCCTTTCGCGTGTGCGACGTTCACCATGACTGTCTCAATGCAGGATCGCGCTCTGTTTGTAAAGCTGTGTTACAAGAATGATGACTGCGCACACGTCGCTCTGCATAAGTTGCAGACTCTGAAGGGTTTGAAAAAAGGCGTTGGTCGATGACTGCTGTGGGCCTGGAGGAAATGATTCGGAAAATGGAAAAGATGGATTCTTTTGGTGTGCAACCTGGTAGAGGGAGGAAACGAATCGATTCGACGTCAGTGGAAGCAATGGCCACAGCAATGCAGGAGGAGACGAGTGGTGGTGTGCAGACGTGTAGTGCACGGAGAATTGCCCGAACATTGGACATATCTGTCAGCATGGTGCGTAAAATCCTACGCAACATCCTTCTGTGCTATCCATTCAAAACTACCCATGTGCATGAGTTGCTTCCTGTTGACCTGTTAGCAAGAGAGACCTTTGCTTCAGAATTTCTTGCTCGCATGGATGTGGACAATGACTGGCCGCGGAAGATTTTGTGGATAGACGAAGCCCACTTCCATGTGACAGGATATCTCAATACACAGAATTGTCGAATATGGGCAACGGAAAATCCACACGCAAATCCTGAAAAGGTCACGGTGTAGCGCGGGTTTAGGGCACAAATTATCACAGGGCCATATTTTTTTGTAGAGACAGGTGCTTCCTGTCCGGTTACCTGTACCGTCACTGCTAAACGCTATGAGTGTCTTTTGTGAAACCACGTCATTCCAGCTCTCCAACAGCGTGGATGTGTGGATGGGATCATTTTTATGCAAGATGGCACACCTCCGCAAATTGTAAATCTAGTTAAGCAGCTGCTGAAGCGCCATTTCGAAAATGTTAGAATTATCACCCGCCATTTCCCTACAGCCTGGCCGTCCCGATCACCTGATCTTAATCCGTGTAACTTCTGGGTGTGGGGATATCTGAAAGATGTTGTGTTCAGTGTTCAGATTGAAAACTTAGCTGCATTGAAGGCACGCATTGCGCAACACACTGAATGTGACCGTGGAAACACTTCGATCAGTTGTGGAACATGCTGTTTCTCGATTTCAACTTGTTGCAGGAAACGGTGGACAGTATACTGAACATGTTTTGCGCTAGCCACACGAAGATAAATAATCCGATTTGATTGATGCTTTTTATGCGGGTTTTTGGCCTCAGGACAATTAAAAAACGATGTGATTCATGCTTTTTTGCAGGTTTTGGCCTCAGAACAATTAAAAACCGATGTGATTGATGGTTTTTATGCGGTTTTTGGCCTAAGGACAGTTAAAAACGGATTTTTCCTGTCCGATGTGACATAACCTTGCCAAGGTGGATGAGTTTATGTAACAAACGGTATCACACCTGTACACTTGAGCGCACTGAATACTACAGTTTGTTTAACGTCAAACGTGCACCTTAGACATTGTTGTATGATTCATTTCTCATTTGTAGTCGACCACTATTAAATTATGATTCTTACAGCGCCATCTATTGCTACATTTTCTAACTATTTTTCTTCTGGCGTACCTTTACCCCTTTTTTCTATAATATTCCGTTGTAATGGTGTTATTTCTATAGTGGTTTGAAAGTTTAACTTTAAATTATATTCAACCTGTATATATCAACCAAGAACTATACCCTGGAGCACAGCATATATGCAGAACGATTCTGTCTTACGGAAAAGTCTGGACTGAGTTCCACACACTCCACTATAACTGCCTATGGGGAATAAGTTAGTAGTTAGTAAGCACTTATTAGTACTTACCCCACTCCGTTGTATTCACATGTTCTCCATGGTAGTCAAACACGTAGTAGAAGACTGGTAGATCAGTGATTTCCGTCACTTTCCTGACAAGAGCGTCAGTCGGCTCGAAGATCCCCAAGTCGATGGTGAACTGTTCCAATTGAAACATAGTCTTTATGAGGCTGGTAATCTGATATTGAACTCAAGTGAATAAAATCGAAATTTGTACGACACGTAGGATCAAATGAAAAGAACCGAAATTTGTCGGAAACATTGATTATATCTTGTCGCTCAGTTTTGTCTTTGATCAGTTAACCACGAGGTGCAGACATGGTCCAGTATGATACTAAATGTGCAAGTGGTACGTTATTCAAGACACACTTGTTGCCATGTTGTTTATAAGTCCGGAAATGTATTAAAGTATTTTATTATTTGATGTTTGTATGCCGACTACTTTTTAATTATACTTGGGTTTTTTACCATGTCAGTTCACCTATCAGCGTTTTTAACAATATGTGACCAACATAAGTTTTAAATGCAACCCTAATATGCCCGCTTCATGAGCTATAGCATGTAAGTTCTCTTCCATTTTATTATCTAATATTTTAATTTTTATTCTGTTTACTAAACAACTAATGATCGTTTTATGTCTGTATTTAACGACGTGACATGTGGTACGAGTTTAACACGCTTGAAAATGACTACACAGCTTAAATTGCCAAGCAGTGAAAAATACAAAGTACAGGATATTCTAATTCAGATTACTGTCATTAAAAATACTATTTCTGCTGTGAATCCACTTGTAACTAAAATATCTGCATTTCTGCTTATCTATAGGATGCGTGAAAAAATGTATACACACTTTGAACTGTTGTAGAAATTTTATTTGCCGTTCTACAAGGTTCTGTTTCTGGGAGAAAGTAATTTTATATCTCACCAACAGGTGGTAGCAATTAGCTTTGAAGCGCAGAAGCAAGTGATTACGTGGCATTGGAAGTTCGAGAATGTTGCTGCATTTCAAAGGCAGTGGAGAAGTCAGTGTGGTACAGAACCACTTTCGAGGTTAAGAATTATACGTCTACGCCATGAAATCGAAGTTCATGGAACAATGTATGATAGCATAAAGGGCAATCAGCGGGACTTCGTACAGCTACAAGTGGTGAATCCTCGGCTGCGGTCTTGGAACTGTTTCAGTCTTCAACTCAAAAATCTTCAAGACAAGGGGCACGTGAGAGTAACGTAAGTGTTGTTAGTATGTTACGTATCCTGAACAGAGGCATGTCTAGTGTGTCGATCTCAAGGCTGGTGCAATGTCTAAGTGAAGATGATCCAGATCGAAGGTTATAATGGATTCAGGCGACGGTGACACGTGAACCGGGATTTATGTGTAATGTGATTTGGTCGGATGAAGCCTAATTGAAAAGCTATTAATAGGCACAATTACTTGTACTGGCTAAAGATAATGCTCACATTACAGTTGAAAAGTTTATGAATGTGCTTGGTCTAAATGTATCATGTGATTTGTCTGCAAGGGGATTCCCTGGGCCTTCCCGCTTTGAAAAATACATCTTGATTCCATATTCCCTGCCATTAATGCATTATACAGTAATGACAAGTTATATTACCAACAGTATGGCGCCCTGTCGCACTATCATAGGTATGTACGAGCCAGGCCAGTGGATAGGACGCAGGGGAAAAACTGAGTTTTTCCTCGTTCTATAGACCTCATACTGCTCGATTTCTTTTTATGGACCACAGTAAAAGACGAGGTGTACAAACGTAAACCACGTAACCTAGACACACTTTGGAATGAGACTGAAGTGGTGTGTGCGCATAAATCCCATTGGACTCGTTGGTACAATGTACGGAATCAAATGTGACTCGCACTCAGAGGTGTATTGACGCTGAAGGCCATCATTTTGAAAGTTAATCAGGAAGAACGTACATTTACTTTTCAAACTGGACTTTAATTTTTCTATTTCCAGAAATTAAACCATGTACAACTGAAAACAAATTTTCTATGACTGTTCAAAGTATGTTTAAGTTTTTAACGCACCCTGTATATTTCGTTAAATATTTATTACTTAGTAATACGTTCACTTTTCAATTATTTCAGTAGCTTTGTCACTATTATTCGAAATTCTCATTCATTTATGCCAAATAATTTTCTTCAATGGGAATGATTTTTTCAGGTTATAATGACGTAACTCCTTTTCGTCGTATCTAGGAATACGTAATAATTTTGCCAGTAACATATTTATTCCTATTTCTGAATAGTTGTGTAAGTATCTGGAGCAAGCTGTCATATTTCTAGCGTTAATGCCCCACAGCAAAGGAAAGATATACTTTTAAAAATGAACAATAATGACTTTCTTTAAAATGATGGGATTGTTTATGAACTAATCGAAACAAAAGATTTACTCACATGCACGAGAGGAGCAGGATTGTCTGCAGAGATAGTATCGTTGCCGAAATAGAATTCTCGTAGTTTGAGAGCTGCTTCCTGTTGCATTTCCACAGTTGAAAGGTGTAAACATGGCCCAACGGATTCAGAAAACATGTTATTTAGAATATTGATTTTCTCTGTCTGGTACAGTATTCCAGAACCTGTGCAGAGGAACCCCAATTAAACGCCTGTTGTAGGTAACAGGTACAATACTCCATTATTTTATCTACATGAGAACACGATGAGGTATGTGTTTACATTTGATAGAATTAGAATGCAGACTCTAAGTGAGTGACCAGCAACTCAACATACTTCGTCTAAATGGCTTAATGCTTTCACTTTGTATTTCTTAGTGTCACTTCTGAAAATACTTCCTTCTATTGCCTTGTAACGAACGTTCTGAACTATGCAGCAGACATTTACGTACCTCCTTCGCCGGACGTTACTCCTGTCATTATAGGCACTTGGAGAAAACGGCCATCTATCAGTGCTTGAATGGGAGATTCTGAGATGAAAGCACCTTCCAGCTGTGGCTCTATATGTGGCGACCACAGAGCGTAGGAGAACAGAAGTTTATCCTGAAACCGAAGATAGTTGTTAGTTCCTAGCAGACGCTCGTCTGTTGCTGTAAACAGAAGCAAACTCAGTTGTTGTTTTGATTTCATTTTTATGTTGACTTTCTGTAAGAAAAAAAGGGGAAGAGAGAGAGAGAGGTGCAACAGGAGGGGAAAGTATGTATTGCATTTTCCTAATAGATTGGGACTACGCATCAAACAATGAATAAGTGTTTAGCTATAACGAAGTAAACAAGGAAGATAGGACAGTGGATTGAATTAATGTGCCATCGTAATGGCACGTTTTGTATAATAATATTGACATCTGTGGTTCGAGTTTATTTACTGATTTCAGACACCCAGCATATAGTGATGTCGATCACCATGCAACTAGTTGGTTCCTTTTTTATAACATTCTGTTCTTACAATAAATGACTTTCGGTCTTCCTGTAACATTGTTTTTCAATCACAATATCAACAGTAAAAGTTTGTCTTTCGATTATCGTGCCTGTGTGTCGCAGGACGGCAGTATGAAAACCAATGGTTGTTTCTCCTTTGGCACCATGAAAAGAAACTTCGGAATTTAAATCGGAACTACAACAGATAAAATGAGGCACCTAGCCAAATAACCAATACATATACCCATTTTCCCTAGAAATAGTATAATAAGCAATGGACACATTTCGAAATAGAGAAGCTACGTTCCTGAGTGACATTCACCCTGAACATTTGAAGCACAGTGACTCAGCAACCTAGTATCGACTTGCTGCTTTCTTCGACGAAGTTTTATATTCAGTCGACTGCCCATTTTTATGAAATCTAAAATTATCGCTACCTTTAAAACAGATAATTTAAAAAAAACAGACAAATTTTGTAATTCTTCAAACCCACAGCCGTATTAAGTGAAACTTAAGAGCTACTAGAAAGACCGATTATGAAAACGATAGCACCCCCAAATGGTTTCATGTTAGTTACGTTGCTGACTTTTGACGTGGTCTAGGATGCAGAGATGAGATTCTCGGCTTGAGTTCGACCCTCGAAAATAGATTCGATAGGGAAACGAAAAAAATCATTCCATTCGCCGATCTCTTGTCTGCTTATGGTACCGTTTGGAAGGGAGATCATTACCTGAAATTCAGCACCATACCATATAGAAAGATGTTTATCCCGATAAATAAATAAATATATTTAGTGCCAAATTATTTTTCAAATTTATAGAGAATATGTCGTAACAGATTCCATACGCAACAATGGCTTGCCATAAGAATAAGTCCTTTGTCCAGTTCTCCTTATCTTGTACACACATGACGCTCCAGAAACAGTACATCGGAAATTCATCTACGCTATAGACATTAATCTAGAAATGCAAAGAGGAGATATCAGTGAAACGAAGGACGCACTGTCCTAAGGCCTTAAAAGGATGGATGGTTATATTATAAGATTGTGCTTGTAACCTACCCCTTTAAAAACATAGATAGCTACGTTCCACCTCAGTAATGGAAAGAGAAAGAACCAGCCTATGGTCAAGTTTAGAAGTAACACATAATCCCACTTCCAAGTATCTGAGTATAGCCTTAGACAGATACTTAATGTAGAGGTATCATCTTCAGGAAAGGGTCAAAAAACATTAACGTCATAACAGCTTCCTGGTAACAGTGGATGGAACTTCATGGGCAGCAGTTGCAGCACGCTTCAGAATTTGTGTTTTCGCCATCGCCATCTCAATAATGCTGTGTCGTATGGCTGGCCAACTATGGTACATTATGAGACTCATATTCGGTATGTTCGTTTCCATTCCTGTCCAGTGGCTGCCCACAGTGAGCAAAATTCAGCCTCCTCGCATCAAATGGCAAAACGCCCGTGCCAGACTGACGTGCAGAAAACTGAAAAGCTGCCCAATTCCTATCCACCAAGAAACAGACGTAACTGCTGCAGTAAGACATACATTTCATAAGTCTGCCTGCAAGTCAGCCCAAAGAGCGCCAGTTCCCTTACCCCTCATGAAGCAAGGAGACAAGAACTGTCTCAATCATATCCTCGCAGTCTTATTAATACCCGTGCAAAATTGGCCAACTTCCCTCGGTCCACCTTGCACACCAATAACTGACAACTGTGCACTGTAATTACACAGAATTTTTTTTTCAAGCCACTCTACGTAAAGGAGCATCAATTTGACACTTGAATTGAAACGAAGTGGAAGAGTATGGAAATGTTTGCACCTTCTTAAATATTACGTGCTATGATCTCATGAGCTATTTAAGGACTATTGTTAATGCTGTTTCAATTCTTATTTGCGCTGAGTACAAGTTAACTGAAGCAAATGGTTAAGAAATATATGGAAATTGGTTTAGTTACGTGGGTAAATTGTTGTGATTGACATTGGCGCAAAATAAAACTTTACTACAGAAATGTTGTTTTTCATAGAATTCCAAGAGAGTTATCTTCCTAGCCTATACAATAATTCAACGTAGATGTAGTTAATTCAGTTGTAATTAGCACATTCTTAAGGCCAGAGAGAAAACGTTTTTACATTTTATGGACAATCAGAATATTTGCTTTAATTCCCTTCAGCACTGTTATGTTTCATTCATGAAACTCTCTTGTTGAACGATCAAATTGATTACACATTTGATTGTTAATTAGCAAGCACAAGGCATGTGTAGTATGAAGTTGACGTTGAATATGGTAAGGTACAAGTTTCGTCATGTTTCATTTGAACTTATTGCGGACTCTGCACTAATTTTCACTTCTGCTTAGCTTATTACTAGATGTGTTACCCTTTTGTATGTAGGTGAAGCTACACCCGTACGAAATGGTTTGTCTCTCTGTTAGTTTACTGTCATTTTCTGGCTTTCTCCACTGTCTTATCACAAGCGAAGAAGTGGTTAGAAAATGAAGTAATTTGTGAAGTAGGTGATTAAATTTCTTTTTAATGAGAATGAAAATCATTGAAGGTAAAAACTGTATTTAAAGTATAAATGCAAGTATTACAGAATACAATGACTTGTTTAGGCCAAAGTTCAACGAAAGATTAATGTGCTACGCAAAACGGGTAAATCTTTTGAAGGTGATGGAGATTTATTCTAAGGCACAAGATTGACTCTCTGCCCTTGCATGAGGCCTACTTTTAGTGAAAGAGGCGCCCAGTTGACGATTCATCCTTCTGTGAATGCTTGCCTGGTCATCGCCTTCCGAAAACACATTACGGTACGCGCTTCGATCTGCATATGACACCAGCGAAACAGACCAAGAAAATAACGGTCAAATGTAAGAAGGATCCGCAACCGCTGATCAACCAGAGCAACTAAATGCCGATACTCTAAGTATGCAAATCACTGTTAAACATACCTCTCACAATACTGATAGGCGATCCTGTAATGGTCATAATTATGAAAGGACAGAGATGGACCTGCCATCTTTCAGTCTCAAGGCCTACAACGGCGAAACTATTTGTGTTCTTGAAACATGCGCCTTGCAAACAAAATATAGAAGGATGAGTACATCAGTGTCATTCATAGTACTTCAGTCATGTTCTAGTCCCAATATTTTTGGCATGGATGTTTTTGACATATTTGGTTTACATGCTCAGAAAAATGTACTGTTTACTGACACGCAACTCCCCATGCCAATATTCGTGAGTTGTGTAAAAAGTGTGTACATTTGTTCGACGACACTCTGGGGTATGCGAAGAATTTTCACACTCACACACACACACACACACACACACACATACACACACACATGCGCACACACATTACAATCACGGACAATGCAAAACATAGTTTTTACCAATGTTTACTATCAAAAACAGTCTTGATCACGATTTATTTATCACGGTGACCGGTTTCGACCACTACTGTGGTCATCTTCAGACCAGTGAGTAAGAACCTGCTGGAAAATCACTATTCTGGGATGTTCGAAGTAATGAGTAGTGATTCTCCAGCAGAAGGAGGTTCTTACTCATTGGTCTGAAGATGACCACAGTAGTGGTCGAAACCGGTCACCGTAATAAATAAATCGTGTTCAAGACTGTTTTTGATAGTAAATATTTGCAACACATTGATCACTGTCACTCCCATAATGTATTCAAACGTAATAAGTTTTACCGCTCTCGTCTGGTACCAAATGCCATTTGCGATGAAGTTGTTTGTGAACTCAACAGAGTAGAACAAATAGGAGTCTTGAAACCCGTTTCAACAAGTCAATAAGAATCTCCCTTGGGGTCAAAAGAAAGGCGAACACGAACGTCAGACTTTGTGCCGACTTTGAAGCTATAGTTAACGCTGAAACAGTGATTGATTCCTTCCTGCTTCCATGTATTTTCGAGCTTATGGATCACCTAGCATACGGACGATTTTTTTTTCAAAAATTGTTTTAGTCGATGCTTCACCTGGGTGAGAAACAAAACAAAAACGTTACGGTGGTTAACACTCACATCGACTTCGTATCAATATCAGCGCCTTTCCTTGGCAGCGCCACTGCTCCTGCGTTATTTCAACACTTTCTTGAACAGGTGACGTCGAATGTTCCAGTTCAAATTATGTAGATAACGTCATTTCAACTAGACAAACACCGGGACAGCAGTGGAGTCTCTTTTTCAAGTTTTGACTCAGGTAGGACTAAAGTGTAATTTGAAGAAATGTTCATTTTTCAAAACTAAAATCGAGTATTGGGAGTAGGTCATTGAGCCCATGACGTTCGTTCCGTGACTAAGCATCTAGAAGTCATACGGAGATTATCTTCTCCTAGCAACGCACGAGAACTCCAAGCAGTTATTGGCAAACTGAATTCCACATCAAATTCATTCCGGACGCAGCACAAACAGCCACTTCTGTGCTTCGCCTCTGGCGTAAAACTGTTCCTTCTAAATGGACTGGAGAGTGAAGAATGTTTTCAGAAATTTCTTCTTTGCTTAGTCACCCATGTCATACTCGTATGTACTTCGAACAGCTAAAACCAGTAGTGTTTGCAGCTGACGCATCACCACATGGGCAGTTTTACCTTACAAGGCTGGCAACACAGAAGGTCCTGCAGCATTGGTGTCTAAGATGTTTAACAAGATCCAAGTCAAGAAAGCTTTAACCATAATTTATGGTGTCAGGAAATTTCATCAGATTTTTTTCTTGTTATGATCATAAGTCGTTGACTGCTCTTTTTCGTCCGGCGAAAAATGTACACGATTGCGCAGCACAGAAGCTGCAACGTTGGTCATTACTTCTTTATAAATACCAACATGAACTTCTTCATCGTCCTGTAGCATAACATACGAAATCAGATGGATCACTACGATTGTTCAAATGGCCTCATAATCCGAAATCAGTCTCAGAAGCAGTAGTTCACAAACGTCATGCACAATGCAACTGTCTTTCTCTTCAGAATGGTGTAATTTTATTGCATTCTCCCAAAGAACGAATGACTGAGTCCTGCTTCCGAAATCTTTGCGACAACATGTGCTGAAACTGTTACATAGAGGACACTGGGGAATCGTAAGAACTATACAGCTAGTGTGCTAGCATTCAACGCGGCTCGGACTGGATAAACAGATAGAAGATATGATCGCTTATTGGTGCCGCGCTTGCATGAACAATCATACAGCGCTACGATAAGAATTTTTCCACTGACGTCGACTGACGGTTTTGGGAATGTTTTCATATCGATTTTGCTGGTCCTTTCTGGAACACAAGATAACTCATTATCGTTAATACGTAGAGAAAATATCCTTTTTTCATTCCAATTCATTCGACTACTGCTAGCATTATCAAAATACTCGCTTCTATCTTCTGCTTAGAGGGTTTGCCACAAACAATTGTTCCGAATAATGGCTCACAATTTTCTTCGCTGGAATTTCAATACTTCTTACAACAAAATGGAAGTCAACGTATCCGAATGCACCATTCTCTCCTCAATTTAACGGTGAATCGGAACGTCTCGTTCATATTTTCAACGCTAAGGCGCCCAATCCTTGTGCTTCGCACTAGAAGGAAAACGGTTTTTCTTGTTTCTGAGCACCTACCGCGCTATGCCTGCTCACGACAGTTTACCAGCACTCTTACACGGTCGTCGCCACTGCAGTCTTCTGCAGCTCTTTCACCATCGCCACTCTGTTTCCGACGCTTACTTCACAACAAAGTTTTGCAAGAAGGCAAACGTTTTCTACATGTCTAAAGCAAGTCTCATAACAGGGAATCCAGCGTTGTCATTCAAGACGTCTGTCGTGCACATTCGTGACACCAAAACCAACTTTGTTGCCATGGTTATAGGGATCCTGCCACAGCCGCCGCGACCATCGCCAAACGCTAGACGTCAGTCACGGACATCGAGCCTGTATCAGCCGTGGACCCTTTTGCGTTCTCAGCAGCGCCAATGTTGCACCCACATGTGCTGTTGAATGGACGTCCTACCTCCGGTTTCTTGGCAGATGCTCCCGGCGTTTCATAAGACGAATATCGAGGTGCGGATTGGTTGGCGCCATCTGCCATAGTTCACAACCAACCCCATAGGCAGCACTAAGGGCACAGAACTCTCTCTCGTCATCGCCCGCATCCACAATGTGCGACGACGGTATGCAGTTTGGTGCGTGCGTGGAATGCGGTATCAACGACATCTTCGTCGACCCCAGATTGACGCGCCGCGCTTTCTCATAACTACGTAGGAGATGGCACCCGCCAACTTTCTGCCAGTGCGCCGCTGGGAGAGTTCGCTCTCCCATCTGTTACTGTCTCCGATGGGTAGATTGGTGGGCAGGGGGAGGAGAGTGGAGGGGGGGGGGAGGGCACACATACACGCCACCAGCAGAAGGACACCGAAGGGACATGTCCTCAGTGCTAGCGACTCTGATTGGGCGGCGTCTCTTTTTAAGCAGCGGCGCTCAGAACTTTGCCCCAGAGCTTCCGTGAACATACAGGCTTTTCAACGTCGGCACGGAGTGTTGCAGTGAGGAAATTATATCGAAGTAGCACAACAATACAAAACATTACTAAGGATGAAGAGTTATCTAAGTATATAAGCGTTCAAGACTATTTGTTTCTCTCAAGAACATTACTCCCCTCGTATATAGCTCACCCCCAACTTAAGAACCTACAAATATACGAAGTCAGGTATATCATTTATTAAGTCAATATACAGTACTGCAAACAAATTTATTAATGTGTTACCTTTTTGTAAATTTCAGAATGTCCTTTATTAGCCGTCTGAACTGCCAACACATCAGTATGTCTCAGTATAGTATAACAGTAAACGTCAAATGTTGAATATTTAACTGCCTTATTACTACGACAAAAATTAAGTTCTTTATTTGTAACGTGAGAGTGACCATCGTTGGTAGTCCCACACAATGTGAAGAGAAAGATCCAGAATAGTGACTTAAATAACTGGTCTATCTGAATGATAAAAGACACGAAAAGGTATTTAAATCGCGAAAGACCATTGAATTAACTTTTGTCAGGAAAACACACCTGCCCATAAAAGAGCTGAATTAATAGGGAAACAGGGATTTGAAGTACAAATTTTGGAACATTCATCATATCCAGTAACTGCGGATGGATAGTGATAAGACGTATGCCTCGTTCTTGAGAGGACAGCAGTTTAAATCCCAGGCAAGCCATGACGATTTAGTTTTTCGTGATTTCCTAAAATCACTTCGTGTAAATGCCGGGAAGGAGTACAGCAGCTTTCCTTTACCCAAACTGAGCTTGTAATTCGAATCTAATGACCTCGTAATCGACAGAAAATTAAGCCATAATATATTTTCCTGACCAGCGAATCCCCATATGTTCTGTCGCATAGGGAAATATGTGTCTGGAAAACATTTGAGTCCAATAAAGAGCTTACGTCACAAACAGATGGATATTTTGCAGATTTTAGCCCTTCAGGGATTCAGTCTACTTAGTGGAAACGCGTCGGAGAAAGCTCAGTAACCTAAAAGGATAGAATGTCGGAAAATGTGTGCATAGTTTTCGTAAAAAGCACTCTTTTTTGCCAGGTCTGTAACTTTTCATCTAACCCGGGGATTGCCAAGTTCCTTACGTGAGCATCCGGATATTTTAGTGCGGCAAATGTTTCTTGAGAGTCAGCAAACTACATAAATGTGTCTTCTTGGTTCAAAGAGCTTTGATGAAGTTAGTATACTGCTCACCTCCTCTGTCAGAATAAGCGAGCTGTCCACCAGGAGGTCTGATGGGCTGACCGATCGCAGGAAATCCACCAGCTCCTGGGAGTCATCCGTTTCGAGGCCGAGGGCAGCCCCCAGTCTGAAAGCGTTGTTGCGGGCAGCTTGCAGAGGCATTGGGCGTCCAATGAAGTTGGCGCTCTGGATGATGAGCCTCGAAAAGAGACCTGATCCAAACGTGGAATGAACCAAGTTATACTCACATAGTGATATCTGCCAAAGTTTGGGCTACATCACGTTCATTTGCCCAGGAAGGTGTCTTGTGTGACATGTCTAACAATTTGTTACCTATCTTGAGAGTGTTGAGTTTCGCTAGTAAACTTAAATTTAAATGTGTATAATTACCGGCTTTCGTGCATTGTTCATAATCCTTATACTGGATATAATGGGCGGTTATAATTACAGTATAGATAATATCGGAGGTCCAGCGTGGGCTGTAATTATCGCATGGCAGCGAAAATTGGTAGATATGCTGATGCCTTGATGCGGAACCGATTAATACTGGAAAAAAAATTAGTTGCAATTTTGACCACCAGATGTAAATCTGGTGCTCTACAGCATCTCGTCAACGTCTCCGGTGCTCATATTGAACAAATTGTGTACGTGGCGATTAATTATAAAATCGCTTATTTGACCTTTTCTTCCTATGTTCCGTTCCTAACCTACTACATATGGAAACATTTCTATACGTATGTCTTGCATTCACAGCACCACATTTGCACCTAGTGCCCAAAATTGGAACTAATTTTTTCCAGCGTAAATCGATTCGCATTAACACATTAGAATATATAACACGTTTCGCTCCCACACTATAATTACTGCTCAGACTGGACATCTGCGAGTAGCTGCACTTTCATTATAACCACCTGGTTCAGCTTATCGTGTGTGTTCTGGCAGCAGGTAAAAGCTTATTTTCTGAAATGACAGCCAAATGATGGAAAAACAGAGTTATTTAAATATTGTGGCAAACGCTAAAGGCATTAAGCTAATTTAAAAATATGATCAGTACATCTCTTCAAATTAGGTATGCAACAGTTCGCTACGTGCAGAATGTGGCACAATTTACTATAAAAGTCTGAAAAAAGTGCTGTAAATCTTGTTAAGCCGAGAACAAATGGAATTAAGAAGCAGGGATCTTCGTGTACTGGACAAAATATGGAAGTTATGCAATTTGCAAATATCTGACAAGAGGAGAAAACTGTGAAATTTATTAGGAAGAACTCTCTAAGGACAATAATTAAAGGATACAGCCATAATCAATGAGAAGACTGATTTGAACAACTCAGTGCCTTAGTATTTACGGTCCTGTTGGGGGTGGTATTCTGTTACCTTTCTCCGACCTCTGAACTAACTTACCCACCAGTTATAGGGCGTCCTACAGTTTAAAATGGACTCCAAACCGCAGTGCTGCTCGGCGTTTATCACATAACAAATATTGCCAGAAGTGACATAAGTGCTAGATAAAAATCCGAGCCCTGAAGTGGGACTGAAATTATCGTAATGAAAATAATTTTACAGTTACTAATTTAACCTTTTTAGAGCGTGTCCATCACTTATGAAAATAATAACAGTAATGTAAATATGAGGTGGTCTGGAATTTTGAGTGTATGTAGAGTAATAAGTAGGCACATAAAAATCAAAACGCTAGTACAAACGACAACTAAATTTTGCAGGGGAGTAGTAGCTGCAATTTTGTTTAATGGAACTGAATCACGCATTAGAACCAAACCACAACAGTTCAGCGTTGTACCGGAAGTGCTGTTGCTTGGAGTGGCTAAACTTGAATTATTATTGGATCAGACAGACTAAGATAAACTGATAATAGGAAACAAAAAAGTGGAATGACTATTTTGAAAAATTAATGAAGTACATCACTAAAAGTTGAAAACTTTAAGTGCAATAGTAGATACGTTTGGTAAGATGAAGAATATCCTGTAGAGGAAAATTCCTCGTAATGCAGGGTGGTTATAATTAAACTTCCGCTAATTGAGCCAGTATAGACGGAAAACTATTTACCGTATGCGTATGCAACGGTATAGGAATGATGTGCAGTCTGTGCGCTGCAGGATTTTCGTTGCTAATAGTGCTAGTGTCATGACGTGCCGTTAGTTGTCCGTACTGGTGCAGTGAATTAGAGCTGAAACACAAGCATCAGTGTGCATTACAGCTGCCGACAGTGAACATGCGTTCCGACAAGGTGAGAACGGCTTTACTCTTAAAGCTATTTTATCAAAACAACAGCAATGGTGCTGCCTGCTCTCCGCGAGTATCGACGCATTAAAGGAATACATAGGGGTCCTCTTTCTGGACCGTGGTTGGCGAACATGATTCAGAGGTTCGAATTAACTGCCGATTTGGGAACTGCTTCTGGCAGAGGCCGACGGCCAATTGGACCACAAACTGTTAAAGAAAATACTGTTACCATGGCTGAGAATACTGGACACATTGTGCGATACTCATGCTGTGCACGAACTGTGTCGCGACAGCTGAACGTTGCATGGTCGACGGTTCAAAAAATGCTGCGAACAATTGTGAAATGGTCTCTCTAATGCGGTTCCAGGTTGTCTTGGATGCAGATGGTTGCCACATTGAGCAACGTTTGTAACCTAGAAGGAACAAATGGTGCGCAATTAACAGATGTTACCTTCTCACGTGGAAATTAAAAAGAGTTTGTTTCAATGGTTTATTTCTCTTTCGCGTGTCCTTACAAATGTTTCCGCAACGTTTCATTGACATACGATCACTCATTTTTCAAGGGGCCCTTTCAAGTAATGTAAGTTTAATTAGGACCACCGTGTACATTAAATGAGATATACTGACAATTACAGAGATAACCAAAGGAAATATACGGCGATTCTAAAGTTTATGTAGAACTATCGTGTATGACAGAAACCATTAGAATAAGACATTCTAAATACTATTCCAAGTGGGCGTGCAGTAAAAAACCAAGTTACAGTAAAAAAAGTGGGACAGCAAAGAAGACAATTTAGTACTGAAATGGTAGCAAAGTGTATTGCATTTTATCATGACCACTGTATAATTTGTTTAATGAAGAAACATTTAAGTATGTAGAGGAATAACATTTCAAGGGGAAACATCGACAAATATGACAGTTGTTAGAAGTTTGTTGAATTACACCAACACAAACTGCAGACTGAGAATAAATCAACCTAAGTCACGAATGATGAAGACTAGGAAAAGGAGAGCAGCGACTAGATTAACAATAAATTTCATGTTCGCGAAACAGAGGAAAATGTAAAAGAGGTGTATTCCGCAGGATGCAACATTACGCAGGATAGAATAAGACACATATCAGCAGTATAAAGGCGTAGATTCAGAAAAATTTCGTCAACAAAACAACTAGCCTACAGCGAAAACTGACATGGAATAGTGAAAGAAGTCACGTATTTGGACGTTTCGAACTCTGAAAAAATATTGGGACATTTGGTACGTCAGCCGAAAACTGGCCCCTAGAAGAAGCATTAGGGGTAGAAAATTTTGGCGACAGACAACTCCAGAGTATGCAAAAGTATTATTAGAGATGTTCGGTGTATAAATATGAAGATAGGAAGACAGTCAGAAAACAGGGCAAAAATGAAGAAAAAAAGACATCTTAGGAATCATTCCTTTCTGATCTTCTCTACTTGAAGACTGTCTTTAAAGATCTTTAATTAAGCACCAGAGAATACATTATTCACCCATAGGACATATCACGCTAATACCATACAACACCGCCCCAAGCCTTAAAAATGACTCCGATTCTGCGACCCCATAGCTACCAGTTTGTAGAAATGTTGATAGCTACATTTCATCCACCGTTCCAAACAAGACCTAATATTTCTATGGGATTATGACAGTGAGACGAATCTGTCCAGCTGAGCTGCGTTAGTATTCCAGAGTGTTCGCCAAATCAGTGAAGTAGGTGTGCAGACCTGCCAGCACGGCTGTTGTCGGTTTGGAAGACGGTAGTTTATACAGCATACTCATCGTAGAGATACAGAAATAAGGGCAACACGTGCTGACTGAAAGTGTTAAAATAACATCCTGGATCACGTTCATTGTATCAAGGTGAATGGGACCAAGTCTTACGAGAAGCACTCCCAAACTAACAAACACCTCTAGCCTAAAGTACACCGTCCACACACTGCGGGATAAAGAAGCGGTGCACTCGATGCCTTGCATCAATTGAAAAGAGGCACAATTGTGACTCGTCGGACCGCACTATATGCTTGGTCTATGGTTGATGTACATACAGTGCCGTTGTGATCAGCGGTCTTTTGTGAGGTAATGGAAATGTCGTGTGGCTAGGGCCTCCCGACAGGTAGACCGTTCGCCTGGTGCAAGTCTTTCGAGTTGACGCCACTTCGGCGATTCGCGTGTCACCCGGTCCCTGAGCGGTGAAAATCTCCGACCCAACAGGGAATCGAACCCGGGCCGTTAGGTATGACATTCAATCGCGCTGACCACTCATCTACCAGAGGCGGACTTTTGCGAGGTAAATGTTCATTACATGTCTGCAATGTTCGGTCGGAAACCTGTTAAAGGGGACCTCCGTTCACTGTGTAAGGTGTCAGGCAAATCCAACACCTTCCATGAAAACCCTGACATGATAAGCAAATCCAGTAGTATGTCACATAGCTCCGAATAAATCGTGACATTAAATTAACCAAAGTAATACGAGTAACGAGTGAGCAAATGAATGGAATACCACAGACTAACACAAGAATGCCTAAATGCATGTCATACCTTCCCACTGTGAGACAGACGCAGTTCCGAGGGGAGAAACGAGAACAGAAGCCGAGAGCAGAACCGTGTTAAGCGAGAAGGCCCTACGATAAGGGACGGACACCCACGTGCCAGCTAACCGCTACGAGCACATCACCCGCAAGTTTTTAGCGTGAGACTTTTTCGCGTCTCTGTTACGTTAGGACCATCCCCCCCCCCCCAGCCCATGTTAAAAGCTAGAGCCCTCCAGAAGAACTGTATAGATCTTACGATAACGCTAAAAGGACCACACCAGCTGCAAGTTTTAGCGTGAGACTTTTCCGTGTCTCTGTTACGTTGCAAACTTTAAAAACATTGCCCCACCACGAAAAGTATAACGTTTCTCATTGGATAGACAGAATATTTGTAGGCGGAGCTCAAGGTTAACATTGAGACCCTGAATGGTCAGATGAAAACACCGACAAGGTAATGAACGCACGCGATGCCGCATTTTTGAGCACATAAGGCTTCACTCAGAACTGCAGAGGTCTCATCTGTTACATCCCCTTTTTGCGTAATATTAGTGTCGATCGTCAATTAAAGCTCATGGTGTTCACATTTGCCACTTGAAGTAAAAATCTAAAACGCGATGATTTTACTGTTATATAGTTATTGAAAAGCCACATCAGCCACTGTAATTTACGACAAGTTAGATAAGTAATTAAAGATAATTGAGGGTCACTGTAGACCATTTTGACAGTTTTCTCTCTTGTGAAACTTAATTTAAACCTAGATTATAGATGTGATATGGCACAGGTCATCCTTCGATCCATTGTAGAACTTGCAAACCCATTCAGCGAATATTCGTTCACATTTCTGTTGAAGGCAGTTGGTTTTTATCATCCTGTATTAAAACATTTCCTTTTATCAATAGTGCAATTTATAAACAATGTTTTGTGAGTAGAATAAAATTTCCAATGGTAAACTTAACTGCTTTTTCGACGTTATTTTACCAGCTAACTAAAAATAGGAAAGCCTTGAACCCCTTCCACTAAATTTAGTTAGTATTAAGATTCTTTTACAGGGAGTGCAGTGGAGCTGACGCTGAAATCATTAAGTATTTGGTTATATCATCGCTAGTCTCACTGAACTCTTCTGAATTTTACATGTCATGTGTGGTCTGACGTCTCCTTACCAGCAACAGTTCCCAGGTTCAAACTAGTCATTTCCTTAAGAAACACGCTCAGAGCGTCGTTGCGCGAAAGTGGTAGGGAGACACGATATAGAACAAACAGACACCACGCAGAATGTTTAGAACTGAGAGCAGAAATTCCCGTTGACTTTGCAATCGATTGTTATCGACGAGTTATGACACTCGACCTTTGTCTCTGTCGGTTAGAATATTTTTACTTCTACTGTTTTTGTGCGCCGTCTTATGCGGCTGACATTCGTTTTACAATCGTTGGACAGTTTGCGTTGATACACCAACAAACCATTCACGGTGTGGTCATGGGTACGTCCATACATGGTAGCTCCTTTCTACCGTTGTGTCATTTCTCCACGCCGGCCTATCTTACTTCTCTGGTTCCATACAACCAAGTGGCACGCACATATACACGACTTTTCTACCATTACTTAACTCAGCGGTGGAGGGTGACATGATCGCGTGGATCCAGTGAAAGGAGTGTGCTGGAACACATTTGAGTGTGGCACCCAAATACGATTTTATAATCGATGTATGTCTTTGATAGGCTTTGTATCGCTCATACAGACCCAGAGATGCTGCTTCTGGTCTGAGATTAATGTAGTGTTGGAGTAAGAAAGTGCTGGGCGGACAGTTGTAGGTAGCTCTCTGTGAGGGAAAGAAGGTGGAGCCGGCAGTTTTTGTGGTGTGCTGTGTGAAGTCACCAAGTGTTAGACTAATTTAGGTATGTCAATATTGTTGAACTTAGAAGCAGAAGTCTTCATGCTAGCAAGGTAAAGATGTTAAATAATTACGATTTCTGTTTTTTTCCAGCGCGTTAGTGTAGATGCGTTGGCTGATAAATTGTAATTTTTGAGTAACCCCATAGTGCACGTAAACCGTTTTGGTAAAAAGACTACATAGATATTTCGTTTTTGTAATGCTTCTAAGATTTGTTAACAGAGCTGTATGTAATTTGATGATTTGCATTTATACTGGTTTAATGAGGTCAGGTAATACTTGCTGTTTAAATGTCATTGGTTGTGAATCAATTGTGAGTAATGTAACTTCAGTTGTCAGATGTTTTTTTGAAAAGAAAAACTTAACCTGCAATATAGCTTTGCTAAGAAAATTCAGTATTAGTAATTCACCATAATCAGTACCGCCTCCCTGTCCAGGTCATATATTTTTCAGATAAGTTGGATTTTTCATTTATCACTCAAAGCAATTTCATGTGCATTTGAAAGTATTACAGCCAGCATTGCACACGGCTGAGCCTGAAGGCTAGCATATTTACAATTTTTGTGAGAGACCAGAGTATATCGCGTTCCACCGTTGCTACTTTAGAGGTAAGACAATTTAATTTATTTTTTATGGGCACAGGGACCAAATTTATCAGTTTTGCACAGGGCCAGATGACTCAGTGCCTAAGGGGCTGAATGTATTTTACAGTGACTGTATTTCTTTATTGGTATTGGGAGTTGCATTGCCCAATCATTTTGTGTAAAGTTTTGCTGACAATAACACAGAGTATGCATACCACTTCCACTTACAACATGCTACAGATAATTCGAGTTTTGTATCCAATCAACAGTTCAGACATTCATTTATTATAATTTAAAGTTTTTTAAAAGAATGTTACACCACTTATGCCCCATCTACAGTGTTCCAAAGTTGACTAGTTTGCACTTTTAAGGCAGTGACTAATATTTTGTCCGGTGACATTGTTGCTACAACTAGCTGAGTAAGCGGCGTATTTATTCCAGTCTTCTATTAGTCCATCCGCTCCTTCCCCCTTCTCTCTGTGCATCTTTTCCTCCCCCGTCTTTCTGTCCACCTCCCTCTCTCTCTCTTTCCGTCTCCTTCTTTCCCCTCTCGCGTCCATCTCCTCCCCTTTTTCTATCCGTTTCTCCCTCCCCCTCTCTCTGTTCCATCTCTTCCTGCTCCCTCAAAATCTGCGTCCATCTCCTGCTAACCTCTCTCTTTATGTCCAACTCCTCTTCCCCTTCTCTCTCCGCATTTTCATTCCCACCGCAATAGAAGGCCGCTGGTTCTTACGAGCACAATTTCTTTCCAGATAGTAAGAGATATGTGTACCAAGTTCGGTTAAAATCGATCCAGGGGCTAAGGAGGAGCTTTTTACCCGCGGCTTTGTCATACTTGTTTCACGTGTGTTTATCACATTTCGCTCATGTTTGTACAAATATTTCACCAGTATCCGTAGCGAATTTCCCTCTGCAGATTCGTTTTGACGCAGTTCAATCTTTCTGACGTCATATCTTCTGAACTATGAGTCGTACAATGATATAATTTTCCACGTATACCCAGTGACATACGTGAATACCGTCTGCGAAATTTGTTGCGAATTGAGGTAGTAGCAAAGAAGCAAAAATTAAAACCTCATGCGTGGTGCAGCATTTTTTCACGCATCTCAGTGTTTTCGATGTAATATCTCCCGAACTAAGCTTGTGAATAGGTATAATTTTGTAGGTACTTTCAGCGGCACGTGTGGGTACTGTCTGTGACATGTGTCACAATTAGAGGAAGTAGCGAAAAAGTAACAAATTAAAACATGATGTAGGATGCGGCAGTTTTCCACGCGTCTCAGTGTTTATGACATCATATCCCCTGAACTACTTGTCTTACAGTGATATGATTGTGCAGATATATTCAGTGGTATACGCGAATACTGTCTGCAAATGTGTCACGAATACATATAGTAGTAAGGATGAATAAATCAAAACGTTATGCCTGATGCGGCAGTGTTACTGCACAAACAGTGAAAATCTAGTAAGGGTTAATCTCTTCTGCTTTCCTCATTTTGTGAGGGTTTTCAGCGAGAACTTTCGTAAGAGTTTAAAACTGTGTGTAAAATTTTTTGCAAGTGACTGAGTGCTATTATTATAGTAAGTGATGTGTACCAAGTTTGGCTGAAATCGGTGCAGTGGTTTAGAAGGAAACACGGAACATACATACACATCTTCATTTTTATAATACGTATAGATTTCCTAAATCCTGTTAGCCGACATCATTTTCTCGAGCCTTCTAGCTCACACTTGCAGATAACCATCTTTTCAACGAAAAAGTTTCATATGAGTTCGACGAAGTGTACACTTTGTATTTGATACATATGAAGGACTCTGGGCACGCACCTGCGGACAGAGGCGACACGAGGTGCAGCGACACGGACACGCCGCCTGCGCTCTGCCCCGGCAGCGCCAGAAGCTGCGGGTCGCCGCCGAAGCTGGCGATGTTGCGCTGGACCCAGGACAGCGCCACCTGCTGGTCCTTGAGGCCCGCGTTTCCAGGGACCACCTCGTCGCCCGTGCTCAGAAAGCCTGCAGGCAACGGTAACTTTGGTATCCGTGTTACATCCCGTTGCCATTAAATTAGCGGTTAATTTTTGGGATTACGTAGGGTAAATCAGGGTGATATGGTGAACAAAAAATTTGGGCCTCGTAGAAGACAAGAAATTGTTTATTTAAACAAAATAAAAACACTCTCCTTTCACAAAATACATAAGTAACACATTAATAGTACTACATTCTCTTTAAGGCACTACAAAAGTTTAAAAAAAATACTTATTTTTATCAATTTCACCATTTCACCCATGTATATGGGTGAAATGGCGAATGCCCCTTGGGTGAAATGATGAACTTATTTCCCCTGCTTTTTGCCACATACATCACACATAGATTCATATTTTGAACGGTCTTCATGCAGCCAACGTTGGCAGCTAATACATTTGATCCAATCCACATCATTTATAGTGCAACTGTACAGTTCACCGCACCCTACACAAAAACACTCTTCATCATCCGCGTCGTCATCATCGTCTTGCAATTGGATATCCAGCGACGAGTCGGATTCGGTGTCAGTGGTAGCCGCTTCTCATTTCTTAGCCTGCTTCTTTTTGGTAATTCCTTCGGTAGTATCTTTGGTTACGGTTTTTCCTTTGGTTACGGTTTTTCGTTTGGTTACGGTTTCTCCTTTGGTCCTCTTTTCAGCATTTGCTCTACTCTTCGCTGACTCATTTTGTCGTTTTCTGTTTCTCAGGTTGTCGATGTTTTCTGGAGAAGTCAAAACCGCAGCTAAAGCTCTGGACTTCTTCCTTGTAGATGCAAGTTTATCTAGGATAGGTATCAGCAAAATATGGTCCAAGAGTTTGCCAGGGGTTATTTGAGATTCTTCTGTTGCCACTGTCGGGGTCATATCTGTTGCTTCTGATGAAGACTGCATGTTTTCCTGTGGATTTCCTACCGTTGCGAACAGTCCAGTTGTGGTGAAGCTTGTATGTACTCAAGTCCCTGATCGTTATCTACGTCTGCAGTTGCTTCTTCCGAGGGATTAGGTATCTCCTGCCAGTGCGAACAACTTGGTCGAGGTGAAGTAGGTCTGTTTTCATGTCGTTCGTTGTTTTCCTGATGTTGATCTGAAGCTGATGTTAAAAACACGTATTCGGGGATGACATCAGGATTAAACGGGATGATTCCTGGGCTTAAGAACCCCGATATTTCATTCTCTGTCGTAGCTGCTTGTACCCATGCCTTTGTAAGCAGTCCTCCGAACACTAGTCTGGAATTTTTCTATTTGGATTCATTTTAATGTACGAATTGGAAGCATTGTAATAATAGGATTTCAGAGCTTTAAAACATGCTCTGTCTAGCGGCTGCAGACAGTTTGAGGTGTAGCTGGGTAGAAAGAGCAAAACTATGTTTTTCTTCTGCAAACTTTAATACACCCACGGCTGCTGCAATGAGAGCTATGTCCATCCAAAATAAGCACGACTGTTCCCTCAGGCTTCCTCGGTGCAAAATTGTTCCTTAGCCACAGAAGAAAAATGTCAGTTGTTACGTACGCCGACTTTTGTGACATGAAAATCGTGGAACCCGACAGCAAACCGTCGTTATACTCGGCCTTTTCATTTTTTCCCTTCAAAACACAATCGGGGGGTAAAAACATGCCCTCTCCATTGCAGCAAGCGATTAAAGATATGGTTTCACCCATTTCATCGGATGTTATCGCTCGAACGCTCTTAGACCCCTTTGCCGCCAACATGTAACCTGGTCTATTATTCAGCTGAAGTCCGGACTCATCTACTTTGAATATATTTCCCGGCTTATCAAGGAGGTTATGCTCTACCAAGAGGTTCTGCAGCAATGAAAAATAGTCTGAAACGTTTTTCGTACTTAAACCCCTTGACCGTGCTTGTGAAACTCCTTCCGATTTGTGGATTGAGAGTTCTGGATTTCTTTTTAAGAATAAATGTAGCCAGTCCATTCCAGCAATTTCCTTTCCTCGGTTACATTTGTGATGTTGATTATATTTCTCAGTTAGTTTATATGCCATGGTACGTACTTCTGTCCTTGTCGGTGCAAATCCGATGTTTTGTAATTTTATATGGTTTACCAACTTTTTCTCACATTCTTTTGTTAGTACAGGCGGGCCACCGAAAGGTTTTTTCGTAAAGCACCCGTTTGCTAATCGTCTCTTCGGCGTTGACCATGGAACGTGAAACTCCTTTGAGGCTTTATTCAGGCTCATTCCATTTTCCACCGCTTTTACGGCATCGTTAACTTTCTCCTCTGTCCAATCAGCACGGCTGGACCCTTTTTGTCTTTTGTAAAATGTAGGCATCTTTGCCTGGAACAATAGTGGTAGTTAAAACATTTACTTTTTTTAATCACTGACAAACCAAACTGTCCTGGCAAAAAATATATAAAAACTAATTTTGAAATTAACGATTGTATTGAGACGTCGGATAAAACAGAATATAACTCTCGCATGGGATAGGAAACGCTAAGATTTCATGACTTGTCAAAAACCCTGGCTGGGATGTTCCTAAATAAAAGCTTTACACTTTACACATAAGAAAAGTCCTTCACCGTATCACCCCTGCCCGAGTTCACCATTTCTCCCATTTGCTATGGGTGAAACGGCGAATAGCACGGCAAGAAGTTCAAAACACTAGACGCAACGATTTCTAGGTTATGTAGTACATAAGCAGTATAAGAAGGCAGAATATATCAAAAAATACCCCGCGGACTACGCTACCTGAAGTAACATCTACAAATGCATGCAGCATATAAAAATTATTTAGCATCGAAAACAGTTTTGTACACAGTACTTACGGTTTTTAAAACGGACCTGCTTTTCAACACGTGCGCATTGCACAGATGATCAGAGACTGTTGGCATGCAGACACACAGAGACATCTGTTGAACCAGTAAAGAATTAAAGCAATTCACCATTTCACCCGATTCAGCATATAACCCTGACTTACCCTAACTAACGAGGCATGTAAAATTCTGTGTCTCTTTGCGACCTGGAGACATTTAAAACAGCATGCAATGACTGGGATGAAACAAGGATAGAATGCATCAATCTGAGTTTCCATTCCAGCTGTATCGACGAATGGTATTAAAACACAGGACGCACCAAAAATAAGGTAGAAACAATTGGAGAAACAGATGAGAAAAGAAGGATGTAAGGAAGGGAAGAAGGAAGGGTTTAACGTCTCGCCGACAACGAGTTTGTTAGAGACGGAGCACAAGCTCACAGTGGTGAAGAATGGGAAGGTAAATCGGCGTTCGATTTTCAAAGGGACCAGACTGGCGTTTGTATGGAGATATTTAGGAAAGGAAAAATAATGGATGACGGGATGAGGATTTGAACCGACGTCATTTCGTGTAAGAGTTCGGTGTGATCATTACTGAGTCATTTTGCTCTTTGAAACGGCTGAGAGGGGTATTGATAGAGGGGTTAGACGAAACTATTATTATCACAAACATTTTTGAATATTTATACAATCAAACTAATAGAGAAATCATTAGGAAAAGCAATGGGCATAATACGTAGTAGAAGGTGCAAGGATATATACACTTCAGTAAGCAGATGATGAAGCAATATTAGCTATTGGGAAAAGAGCATGGAAAGAGGATAAATACAGGAACGATCAAATGAAAGTTCTGGCCAAATATGATACGAACGAAAGACTTTCAGGCAAACAAAATATTTTACGCACTTACGAAAATTGGCGAGGAATTGGAAGCTGCATCGAGAAAATGTAAAATGACGCAAGATTTTTGAAATTCTGAGTATTTTAGGAGTAATTTGTAGCGAAAGCCACATAATATGCAACATGTGCAAGAACCGAGAGGAAACAATAAGACTGGAAGAGAAAGAACAAAGTATTTGAATTACAAAGTGTCTAAGGCAGGCACGTAGTTCTTCGCCTCTATTGCTCAGTCTGCACTTCGAAGAACCTATGCCTGAAGTGAAAGAATGGTTCAAGAGTGGGGTTAAAGTTCATGGCGAAAGGCTATCATCATAGCTTGTGACTCTGCTATTCTCAGTGAAGATTAAGAGGATTTGTTCAGTGGAATGAACTGTCTAATGAGTACAGAATATGGACTGAGACTAAACCGAAGAAAGACGCAAGTAATAAAAAAAGAGGGCATTCCGTGTCAAGTGAAGTCTACTATCATCACAAATAGGCCTTAATTTGACAACAAAATTTCTGAGAATGAACGTTTGGGGCACAGCATTGTATGGTAGCGAATCATTGAATGTGGGAAAGCCGGAACAGAAGAGAACCTAAGCTTTGGACATGTGGTACTACAAAACAATTTTGGAAATTAGGTGGGCTGATAAGGTCAGGAATGAGGTGCTTCTGCGTAAAATTGGAGAGGAAAGGAATATATGAAAGATACTGATAGGAAGAAGGGACAGGGTGATAGGATACGTGTTAAGACAACAGGGAAGATGGTAAGGATAAAAACTGCAGAGGAATACAGAGAGTAGAATACATAGAGTAAATAATTGAGGTTGTGGGATGCAAGTGCTACTTTGAGATGAAGAGGTTGGCCCAGGAGAAAAATTCGTGGCAAGCCGCATCAAACCAGTCAAAAGACTGAGAAGTGTTTTGTCTCAAGTGTAGCACAACTGACATAGGATCATGGACAGCAAAAAATGAACACATCTTTGATAGTTTTAAAATACGGTTATGGAGAAAAATGTTGACTTGGAATGGATTGTCAGAAAAAGAAATGAAAAAGTACTTCTAAAATTAGGAGAATAACGAAAACTAGCGGAAATACAAGAAGACATTTACTGCGCAAACATTGCCTGCAAGGAAAGCCTGCAAGGCCGAGAGGAAGAGAGAGAGAGAAGAGAGAGAGAGAGAGAGAGAGAGAGAGAGAGAGAGAGAGACGAACGGAATGAAGCTGGACGAAGTTACCAGAAGATAAAAGAATAGTGACAAGCAGATACTGTCATAAGACATGAAAAGCTCAAATGGAAGAACGGTAGCCCGCATCTCGTGGTCGTGCGGTAGCGTTCTCGCTTCCCACGCCCGTGTTCCCGGGTTCGATTCCCGGAGGAGTCAGGGATTTTCTCTGCCTCGCGATGGCTGGGTGTTGTGTGCTGTCCTTAGGTTAGTTAAGTTTAAGTAGTTCTAAGTGCTAGGGGACTGATGACCATAGATTTTAAGTCCAATAGTGCTCAGAGCCATTTGAACCATTTTTTTGAAGAACGGTAAGAAACAAAGAAGGTACATGAGCAGCAGTCATTCCGCAATATTAAAACTGTGCACGACGGCAATAAAACTGAACAAAACAGCACACGATGACAATCACAGTAATAACCTTCCTAATTCTAGGTGCAGCGGAGGAGATTTGGCATTTAATCACGTTCAAACATTGTACACAGTGTAACTAGGACTGTACAGTTTTATCAAGAATACACGAGCAGTTTGGTTATGAATGTAGGATAAAATAGGGGTAATGAAGAAGTGGGTCTACTGATCAATAAGAAAATAAGAATACGGGTAAGTTCGATGAGCAGTATGGTGAATACCTAACGTGGCTAAGATAGAAACGAGGCCAACACCCTCTGCTACAATAGAAGTTTGTACTCCTACTAGCTCCGCAGATGATGAAGAGATTGAAAAAATGAGAGGTGAGATGAAGAAGATTATTCAGATAGTTAAGGGGGGCGAAAACCAAATTGTTTGGGACGAAAGGAGTTCGATAGCAGGAAAAGGAAGCGAAGAAAAAATAGTAAGCGAATATCGAGTGGGGAAAAAGAATGAAAGCAGAAGCCGCCTGGTAGAATTTAGCATAGGGCACAATTCAGTCATTCCTAATACGTATTTTAAGATTAATGAAAGATGCGACAGAGGCTGGAGACACTGAAAGGGTTCACGTAGATATCTTCATGATAAGACAGAGATTTCGAAAAGAGATTTTAATCTATGAAACATTTCCATGGGCACTGCACATGTGGGCTCTTACAATAATTTTTCTGCTTACGACTCGCAGACTGAAAATGGACGATTCGTAGAAAGGTAGGACGTTAAGGCTGTGGGAAATAGATGAACTGAAAAAATAATCAGTGATCATTAGAAAACTACTGACTGAAACAACAGAACAGAATAAAAATAAAGGGGAATGGCTAGCTTTGAAAGATGAAATAGTGAACACGGCAGAGGATGAAATATGTAAAAAGACAAGGTCCAGTAGAAATCCTTGAAAATAAATGGATATATTGAATTTAATTCACGTAGTAGAAAATGTAAAACTGTAGCAAAGGTAACAGCCAAGAGAAAATATAGACTTAAAAAAAGGGGGTTTTAAAATGTGATTCTGTGGTAGAATGATGAAGGCTAGGTAGGTAGATCGGATAATTAATGGTAAGGTGAATGGCACTGGGGAAAAAGTAAATTTATGGCAAAACTTGATTAAAAGGAGGGATCCGTTGATAGGACACGTTTTTAGGCCTCAGGGAATCGTCAGTCTGGTTATAGAGGTAAGGGTGGGAGTTAAAAATTGTAGAGAGCGACCAACCCTTACCTAGAGATATTATTTCTATCATCACGACAGATATACGTACCAAGCGGGCCAAGCCGGTAGTTGATGGTGACGAGTATGACACCATAAGACATGAGGAAGTCGGGCCCATACTCCTGATCTGAGCCGCTGCCGAAGACAAATCCTCCGCCGTGTACCCAGAAGAGCACGGGCAGCCCTGCACCCTCCTCTGGTACGCCCGGCACGAACACGTTCAGGTAGAGGCAGTCCTCGGAGCCGTCACCCGTGTTCTGCACGCAGTCGCTGCCGTACGAGGTGGCGTTGCGCACGCCCTCCCAGCTACCAGCTGGCTTCGGATCCTGTAGGTACGTTATAGGTTACTATAATTGCTATTATGTCCATAGTAATATGACAACAATTAACTTATGGACGCCATACATGTAAGATCATATTGTGCAGCATCCTTATGTATTATGATGTTACCATTTAGCATGCTACTATTTTCTGTATTTCTGGTGCTCGTTTTAGGCTGATGCTCTTCTACATCATTACTCTGCAATACGTACTTACGTGTTTGGCAGAGGGTGCCAGAACCACGTACAGACTATTTCTCTCTTTCTCCAGTCTCAAATAGCACATGGGAAAAATTTCTCCCAGATCATTCCATATGTGAGCTCTGATTTCTCTTACAATATTAAGATGATCATTTCTTCCTACGTGAGTGGGTGTCAATAAAATACTCCGTCGTTAGGGTGGCAAAGCTATTGATTATAATTTCGAATTTCGTGAGAAAGCACACCAGAACGAAAAAGTCTTATCACATACGTCACACTCTCCCGTATTCAGTGGTAATACAAAACGAGCTACCGCTGTTCGAACTTTGTCAACGTCCCCTGTATGTTCTGTCTAGCAAGGATATACCGTTGAGCAATACTGCAGAAAAGGACGGACAACTGTGCTATAGACAGATTTGTAGCAACTTCTAAGTGTTCTGCCAATAAAACGGAGTCTTTGATCACCATTCTCGCAACATTTTCTGTGTGTTAGTTCCAACGTAAGTTGCTAGAAATTGTAATCTCCCAATATTTAGTTGAATCGACAGCTTCCAAATTTATATGATTTATAGTGTAGCAGAAATTTAACAGGTTTTTTTGCACACATGTGGAAGACCTCAGACTTTTTATTGTTCATCTCAATTACGACTTTTCACACGGTGCAGATATTTTGTCTAAATCATTTTTTAATTCATTTTGATCTTCTGATGAGATTACTAGACAGTAAATGACAGCATCATAAACAGTCGTATAGGACTGCTCATATTGTCTCTTAAACAGTTTGTATAGATTAAGAATAACAGAGGCCCTATAACATTTCATTAGATAACTTCCCATCAGTTAACACGAAATGTGACCTTTGTGACAGGGAATCATGTATCCAGCACAAGGCTGAGATGATATTCCATAACCAGACAATTTAATCATATTTTATGCAAGGGGCCATTTAAAATTTGTGGACGCTGTAAGAAAAGAAGCAGTTGAAGATGAACCCAAGGGATTGAAAATGGCTTAATGAATTATATAAATGCAGATAGTTTTTGAGTACGATGATATTCATATGCACAGTGATTTTAATTGCGCTTATTGGCATCGTAATGGAAACATATTAACTGATTCGCTTCCATACGGGCATCAACTGTGCTCGGTACCATGCGTTTTCCTCATATCTCGTGTATGGTCCTTTCTCGAACACCACTTATTTGTTTGGCCTACAAATCGTACCCAAGGCATAATGATTGTGTGTTACATTACTTCTTGGCATTTTACTCTTGGATAGTTATCTACTGTGTATTCGCTTAAAAATCAATATCTGTATGTGTAATGATTGTATACCGTTCTCTGATGAAATTCCCGTCACGGCTTTGATCTCACGTGTGCAGTGCGTAAGTATCCTCTAATAACATAAACTTGTACACGTTTTACACGTTTTTAATGTTTCCTCTAGTAATATAATCTTGTACACGTTTCACATGTTTATAATGTTTCATGGAGAAATAACAAGAAATACATAGTTTAGTGAAAAAAAACGTACTTTTACTTCAAATTTTGTTTCCTTCTATTGGAATGATAAAAAGGTATTAACGCTCGGATTTAACGTAAGGAACTAATATATTAAGAGTATCTGTGATTCCGCGCAGCAGCTTCTTGTTGTACACTATAGTTCCACGTCTCCTTTATATTTTCCTTTTTCCTTTTCACTTTGTTTCCTTCTTTTTATCAACATAAAATTCTTGTAGCAAAAAGATTGAAAAGGATGTAAAATATTTGCTCCCGTTCTTAGACAACAGATTATCAATGCTAAACCCAATGTAATCTAATTAATTAGCTAAGTTCCTAAGAAGTAAGTTGTGTGACTCGATGGATAAGCAGATAAGATTGGAACACTAGGGTAAAGCAATGGAGTTCAATCTTCCTTCCTTCAATTTTTTATTTTTTCATGTTATTTGATTCACTTCTGGCAATGTTCTGTAACGTGAAAAATACCAAGTTATGCCGAGGTTTGGAGCTCACATTAAACAGTAGGCCCTCCATCCACAAACTCGGTAAGCCAGATCAGATGCCGGAGGAAGGAAAGGGGGGACCACTTGTAATAGGACCGTACCTAGGGGAGCACTGCGGTGTCCAATCCGACCTTCGGGTTGAGAACATTTCTAAGATATCATTTAGAGTTGAATACTGACTGACGAATTTTAGGAAATGGAAATCATTTCGATGGGACATATTCTAAATCAATAGTGAGGACAGAAAGCGTCTCTGAGTGGTTAATATAGATTATTTTAGTGACTCTATGTTTCACAAAACGATTACAATACTGTCGTTTGGTGAAGCTAACTCTGGGCCAGATTTCTGGAAGCGAAGAGTTAGAGAAAGAGATAGAGACACAAGTAGAGAGAGAGAGAGAGAGCTCGGGGCGAGATGGAGCACTGAGAACTTGGAACTTGGAGTTGTCTGTTCTCTCTGCTCACTAAGAGTACTAGCGTATTTTTAATAGCCTAAAATATAAGTAAGTTTGTAGTCATAATTTACATTTTTAAATGAAATTATTAATGTATTTAAACAACAGGATACTTTTATCGGTGATGTTGTTTTGCCTTTAATAAATGTTACAAATGAAAAGCCTTCTATTCATGTGTATGTTGTCTCAGAAGAGACATAGGCCCCTGTAACTATATGCAAACGTTCTTAGCTCTAGGAAATGTTCACTGCGGTTTGAATGCCAGAAATTAATTAAGGAAGTTTTATTGTGACATGACTTTATAAAACTGGTCATCTCTCAGTTATAAAATGAGGATATAACTCAATTTCAGATATGGAAATTGATTCAAATGTCAGTTTTAATATAATTTATAATGGACAGGAGCTTTTACCTTCTAGTTTTAAATTAAGACTCTGAGATGGCAACTAATTTCAACTAAAAATACCAAATCAATAACAATTAGCAATTTGATTTGGCATTTTTCTTGAAGTTAGTTGTCATCTCAAAGCCTAAATTTAAAACTTGAAGGCATAAGCATCTGTCTGTTTAAAATTACATTAAACTGATCATCTCTCAGTTATAAAGTGAGAATGTGAGTCAATTTCCATATCTGACAGACCAGAGTGAATGCGCTGCGGATAACAGCAATGTAACCAAACATACGTATTGAGAAGCGTCAGTTGAAAGCTTTTTTCATAAGTTTTAAAGTAATTTTTAGTTAGAGGACAAAATATAATGCAGTTTCCTAGTGAAACAGAAACAGAGATGATTAGTTTAAAAATAATTTCATTGTTAGAAATGGAATCTGATAAGGTTTTTTGATATCAAAATAATTCTGCCATAATTAATGTATGGCATTCATTATACGCAGGGAACATTTCCTAGAGATAAGAACATTTGCACATAGTTACAGAGACCCGCATGTCTATAAGACAACAAGTAGATGAATACAAGGCTTTTCATCCATAACATTTATTAAAGGCAAAACAACGTAACGGATAAAAGAGTTAGATTAATGGTATCTATGGTTCCTGTTCTTAACAGCTGTTGTTTAAATACATTAATGAAATCATTTAAAATATTAATTAAGTCTACAAACATACTTATATTTCAGGCTATTGAGCGTATGCTGTTACTCCAAGTGAGCAGATAGAACAGACAACTCCAAGTTCCAGGCTCTAGTGCTCCAATTCGCTCCGAGCTATTCTTGTGCTCTCTCTCTCTCTCTATCTATTTCTATCTCTGTCTCCTCTATTTCTTTTTCTCACTCTTCGCTTCCAAAAATCTGACCCAGAATTATCTTCACCAAACGATTATCTCTTGCAGCTGTAGCATTGTAAGCGGGGTCCACGACAGCAACCAACCTCTCATCGAAGAGATGATTTCCGACTGTTGTTGAACGGTGGTGCAATAAGGGTGTGTGTTTGGAACTGTCGTAAACTAATTCACTTAATTGCGTGAGTCGAAGCGAACTAGATCCTATCCTTATTCCTGCTTTCCAACCTCAACACTGAACGTATGAAGGCACAAAAGGTGCTTCAATTGTATGATGCATCTGAACTCCTCTGCGAAAAAATTAACGTATGTCTTGTTAATGCTGGAACATCACAGTACGTGTCGAACACTAAAGTAACACGAATTAGTCAAAGCACATTATAGAGAGTGCTAATTTCAAATCCAATATATAATTGTCACAAAGAATATCAGTTTAAGTTCTGGTTGAAAAAAATGGCAGCTACCTAGATTGCTGAGGTCGTCAGCAGCCGGATACCTAACGACAGTCGACACGACGTGTGCCGACTTGTACCTACACGGACCGATCCCAACTAGGGCATCTCAGCGCAGCTTCCGATCAAAAAGCTATATTTCCTTTAAGCCAGTCCCACGTTGTTGCAGTTATATACGAATTTCTTCACTGTTACACCGTAAAGGCAAGCGCCGGCACGCCAGTCGGGAACGAGAGAGCAGAGAGAGCTGTGAGAAGACGTCAGCCAATCGCACGCTGACCGACCCCTCTCCAGGATGACAACGCGACAGCAGCGGCCTCTGTACGAAAAGGACATAAGCGTCGTGCCCGACTGGTCGCGACCCAGTTCTACAACAGCTTCAAGACTAGTCATTTCGCTTGTACTACGTAGCATTGTCTATACTGAAGAAACTTGCTTATTTTGTCTGTCGTCCTTTGCTTGCGACACATCTATATAATTCTCAAAGTTAAATATTGTCATGCACTTTTCATAATAAAACTCAGTAATACGATTTGCTTGAATTGTTGCCTGGCAATCCGAGAAAGCAGGTTTCCTAGGCAGCCGATCTTTGACGACTACACAGGATTCAACATTCTCAAAAAACTACAAGTATTTCGATGAAACTGTTGGGGTGCTATCCAGAAGTGTCATCGGATCTGTCATGAGAACTCTAGTGCAATTTAGTATATTTTCTGTATTGGAAATGTGTGTCTCATTATTGCGATTATCTCGTGCACTATCACCTGCTCAAACAAATGTCGGTAAGGTTTTCTGTAGAACTCTTGTGGAGCTATTCAGAATTGTGAACACAATTTTAGTTTCGGAAATTCGGCAAATAATGTTTTCGCAACATTAAAATTATGCCGATTACGAGTGTTTCCTTCGCGAAATTCTGCAGAAGTATTCAAATTTAGTATAGAGAATTCTAGAAATATAGCATATCCATCAAGAGCTCTAAAAAAATGCGTAGTTCTCGAAAGTTGGGTGTAAACTTCACAGCTAATCAGCTAATCAGAAATGTGATCATAACTTTTTTTCGCAATGTTCTACAGAACTATTCAAAGTTCGTGCAGAGAACTCTAGAACTATAGCATATCTGCAAAGAACTCTGAAAGAAATGGGTATTTTTCGAAAATCGGTTACCAGCTTCACACGACTGTGAAAATGGATCCCTCATTATTGCAGTTAACTCGTAAACTATTATCCGAAAAGAAAGGTCATTAGGGTTTTCTGTAGAACTGTTGGGGAGCTATTCAGAATTGTGATTATAATTTTTTTCGCAAATTCGGCACTTAAAATTTTGGTCAAGATTAAAATTTTTATTATTACGATGTTTTCTTCGCGAAATTCTGCAGAACTATTTAACAGAGAACTTTAGAATTATGGCGTGCCTATCAAGAACTCCAAAAAAGATTATATTTCTCGAAAGTCGGTTGCCAACTTCCTCAGACAGCGTGAAGCTGGCCTCCCCAGATCGACTGGCGTCTTCAGTCAGATCGCGGCCAACACGCAACCTGTCGCACCGTTACACAGCTGTGGTTTTCGACAGACATGCTGCACCATAAAAATTCTTCATTCTCTGGTAGGTGTCTACCGGTGTTTATTGTTCGGCAGTCAAGAAAAGACTAACAGCATGTTGGTCCTGTTTGGACGCATTTGGTAGTAATGTCACAGTAGTTCACGTTTCCGCATTTACACGTGTGCATTTCTTACATGTCGGTGCTTATATACCCGCATAAGAGTTGCGCTACGTTTTTTGATCGCCCCTTACATTTTACAATTTTACCATCCTTCTGCTGCTCTTACGGAATTAATATCGCTAAAGATGTCCCGTCAAAGTTTTAATTAGGAACAGAGCACTAGCGCAGTTTGTGCAAGGAAAGTATCAAAAACATCCGAGCATTCATATTAAGTGATTTAAGGACTCTCATCCCAACTGGGAACTATCTCGTTGTAGTGTGTAGCAACTTTTCTTCAGCGAACAGTGAGAACTGGCATGGACTACTCGAGACACGGAAACTGTTTGGAGCCATCCTTGCAATGGGTGCTGACCACAGGTCACATAGACTAGCTGAAGCATAATCTAAAACCTACGCATTCCAATCGAGAATACGCCATGTGCGCTGAATGGTGTGTGTAACTTCCAGAGGTGCTTGTCCTTTGCTTCTGATAAAATCGGTAAAAGTTTTAGCCTCTAATACGGTTTCGCCGAATAAAGTGCCGTAAGGAATCTGTCAGCATAAGTCTGTATCGCTCTGCCATGGAGAAAAGATGGTAAAAGTATTAGAGGTTCATTCTTTCTTATTCAAAGATTAATCATAAAAACATTCCATACATTTACAGCAGTTCATCCCCCTCTCATCTACAAGTGCCAACATTTACCACGTCTGTTAAGCCCAGGATGCTATTTCCTTGTTTGAAGCATATGATATTGACATTCCTTATCCCACGATAATCTCCTTTGCTGAAATGTGTACTTAAAAGAGTGAATCATATCAGAAGTCACACCCTCCGGCCTGTAGCGAGGAGACGGTTCTGGATGGAGCAGCGATATACGTGCTATTATGGCACCACTGACTTGGGTAGTTATGATTCTCGTCTGCTAAAACAGACCGTGTCATCCGCATGTCCAGAATTACGACAGTTTATCCTGGCTATTGCGCTACCATCCAGCAATAAATAGTCACCACTTCTTGGGGTGACAGAAACACTATCTCCCAGACAAGGCACTTGCTTGGAAGAGTTCCTCTTTCTTGCTTTCTTTCAGAGCTGCGATTCTCTCTTAAACGGAAGCAGCCGACCCATATATGTGCATTTCTGCTTTTAGCATCATCCACTGTAGGAACTATGAACAACCTACTCACCTGGAATCGTAGCTCTCCAACGGGTGGTTCTGCGTAGGGGATCCCAACGAAGGCCGTGTAGGTCGTGTTGTAGACACTCGTGGCTGTGGCGCCTCGTAGAATGCCCTGCTCTACAGACACAAGCACATCCTCCATCTGCGGAAAATGTCACACCAAATTAACTGGTACTCCTCACAGTTAAATTTTTTCATTATTTGGTTCTGCCAGAGTAACCGTTTTAACATATTTGTCTTGTGGTTGAAGCACCCTTTAGGTCCGTGATTATATCAACGTCGAACATCTAATAAATAGAAGAAGGGGAGACACACAATAGACGCAAGAAAAAATATTCGGTTTCACGAAGCATCTGTCGGCTATGATTCTGGGGACAAAGCGAAAGATCTACACCTGAATTATTCAGTACGCCTTATCTAGAACTCCTGCCTTGGTTCCTCTGGTTATCACGACTTGTTCGTTACGTGGAGGAATGGCCGGTTATACTGACGAGCATTTAAATGATAAACACAGAAATGGAATTACCGATCTGTATTACATAGCGGGTAGCCATACTAACGTCACAGAGAAATGAAAGCCGATTTAAATGTTTTGAGCGTGTCTACGAGGATTACTTTTTGATGCAGATTCCTTAGGTACAAATAAATCTCGTATTACGTGACAAACGTAGCATTTGATTTTGGAAATATTCTCGTAGCTCCTTCTGTTTTTCCCCCTTGACTACCTGCCAAAGCGATAATTTTCCTATAATTAACATATATAATACCTTATTAACAGGGAACGATTCCTCTCATCTACCAGGTGTTTACAATTAAAGTGCAGCTACACACGGAGATCTTGTGTGGGCTGTAATTTATCGTATGTCAGCGAAACTTGTTAGATATGCTAATCATTAATGCCGAACCGATTTAACTAGGAAAAAAAGTTTCAATTTTTTCCACCAGGTGCAAATCTGTACAGCATCTCGTCGACGTCTTCAGTGCTCATAGTGAACTAATTGTGTAAGCGGTGATTATCAATACAATCAACGGTACGCCTTTCGCACTTGTCTGATCTTTTCTACCCACGTCCCGCTCCTAATTTATTACATATGAAAACATTTATGTATGTCTTTTTGGCATTCACAGCGCCAGATTTGCACCTAGTGGCCAAAATTGGAACTAATGTTTTTCCAGCGCAAATCGGGTGCTTATAAACGCATTAGAATATCTATGAAGTTCCGCTGTCATACGATGATTACAGGCCACATTGCACCTTTGTGAGTAGTTGCACTGTAATTGTAACTACCTGATAACTAAGAAAGGGGACTGGTAACGGCCATAGCAATGGCCCAAATCTATTTATCGATGCTTCGGAAAATTCAGTACGGATCGTAAGAAGCGGTTTTCCAGAATATTTGCTGTGTTTTCCTAACCCATTCACTATACCTGAGAAAGTGATTTCAGAAGGCCGGAAGAAAAATTCGCGGATCCGCTACGTAATTGTAAACGAAATAAAAAATTAATGTTAGTAATTAAATGTTTACTGCAAGTATAAGCATTTTTGATTTGACTCTCGCTTATTCTCTTCACAAATTACATTACGTGGAGCTTTACCTTGGCACTGCCCACAAGGTCAAGAAGCAGGAAGGACACTAGACTCATGTGGAAGAACATTATGATGGACACGTTTCTGTCGAAGTACCAGTCGTACATCTGATGTCCCGGCAGACAGTTTCGCAGTAACTGGGACCAGGTGAATTCAGCTATAATTAAGTGAAGGCTACCGACGGGTGTTGTTAGCTCAGCTGATACACCAGACGCGTTCCTATTTGAGAATGAGAGAACATTGTTACATTTTGTCTTTGCCCTCCCATTCGTTCACCATGTCCGATCTTTCCATGTAAAAATCCTAAAGCAAGTCTTGACCTTAACAATACCAACGTATTTTCAATAAGTGTTCTACCGACTGGGAGGGCGCGGGGTGCTTTATAACCACAATAAAAAATAATAATTACGTTGTTTCTGACTTTATTAAGAACATAAATTCCTCATATGTAGGTAGTTCTTACCAGTTATAATGCACTGGAGTAACGTATACTACCAATAGCAGGGGGAGGGGATGGAGAGGGTTTCTTTACTACACCAACAAAATAAATAAATAAGTACAAATTTCATTTATTGTTTTTATTTTTAATAAAAGCATGTTTTTAAAGAGACACTAATGTGTAAAAAGGGTCTAGAACGTAAAAATATTGAATATGACATTCGCTGTGAAGAGTCGCATCTATAATGAGACGCCAAAGAAACTGGTATAGACATGCGTATTCAGATACAGAGATAGGTAAACAGGCACAATACGGCCCTGCGGTCGGCAACGCCTATATAAGACAAAAAGTGTCTGGCACATTTATTAGATGGATTACTGCTGCTACAATGGCAGGTTACCAAGAATTAAGCAAGTTTGAAAGTGGTGTTGTCGGCGCACGAGCCACGGGACACAGAGTCTCCGAGATAGTGATGAAGTGGAGATTTTCCCGTAAGATGATTTCACGAGTGCAGCGTGAATATCAGAAATCCGGTAAAACATTAGATCTCTGACATCGCTGCAGTCGGAAAAACATTCAGCAGGAACGGGACCAACGACTGCTGAAGAGAATCGTTCAGCGTGTCAGAAGTGCAACCCTTCCACAAATTGCTGCAGATTCCAGTGCTGGGCCATCAGCAAGTGGCAGCGTGCGAACCATTCAACGAAACATCATCGATATGGGTTTTCCGAGCCGAAGTCCCACTCGTGTACCTTTGGTGACTGTACGACACAAAGCTTTGTGCCTCGCCTAGACCCGTCAACACCGACATTGGACTATTGATGGCTGAAAATATGTTGCCTGATCGGATGAGTCTCGTTTCAAATTGTATCGAGCGGATGGACGTGTACGATTATGGAGACAACCTCATGAATCCATGGATCCTGCATGTCAGCAGGGGACAGTTCAAGCTGTTGGCAGCTCTGTAAAGGTGTGGGGGGTTTGCAATTGGAGTGATATGGGACCCCTGATACGTCTAGATACGACTCTGACAGGCGACAAGTACGTAAGCATCCTGTCAGATCACCTGCATCCATTCATGTCCACTGTGCATCCGACGCATTTGGGTAATTCCAGCAGGACAATGCGACACACCCACACGTCCATAATTGCTACAAAATGGCTCCAGGAACACTGAGTTTAAACACTTCCGCTGGCCACCAAACTCCCAAGACACGAACGTTATTGAGTATATCTGGGAGGCCTTGCAAAGTGCTGTTCAGCAGAGGTCTCAACCCCCTCGTAGTCTTACGGATTTATGGACAGCCCTGCAGGATTCATGAGTTCAGTTCTCTCCAGGACTACTTCAGACATTAGTCGAGTCCACGCCACTTCGTGTTGCGGCACTTCTGCGTGCTCGAGGGGACGCTACACGATAATAGGTAGGTGTACCAGTTTCCTTGGCTCTTTAGTATATATTTGTACTTAGGAAGCTCAATGCATAGGAAATGCGGTGCATATAAGCTGAATAATGAAAGAGTCAGAGTAATCCTTGCATCTATTATTCACTGCGATACGGTACAGAACTGTTTGATGAAGCCAAAGTGTGGTGTTGATGTTTAAACGATCAACAAAGTAACATTAAAATGATGGGGCATGTTTGCACATATGCTTATGTTACAAAGTAAACTCGCTAAAAAGGAAAAAGTGTTTCGTTCTTACCCATGACGGATGTAGAATTTTGTTGTTGCATGCGGTCTCCCTCAACAACCTCTAAAGAAGAAGATGTCATCTACTGGTTTACTGGTAGCACATTGTGTGGTGAGCATCAACTGTACTTATCAGTTAGGTAGTTTCTCAAAATATACTCCTGAGATTCGTTGTTGGGGCGGTAACGAATGTTGGAAATAAAGAATAAAGTTCTGTAACAATACTAGAATTTATTTTGAAACCACGTAGTTTTTCCCCTTAAATGTCTGTGGTATCATACTGAGAAGGCGTAAAGCTTAATTAATGAAATTTTAAATGATTTTCTTTTGAAAGGATGTCGTTTTTAAATCGATCAGTGAGGAGCTTTCTTTCAGATACGAAAATAATATATGCATCTCTCCAAGCCCTACAAAAATATAAAAAGCTCTTCCATTTTGACCTGAAAAAGAAATTTTCACAAACGTGTATACTCCCAGTCTTTGATTGCATCGTTGTTATTATGCAAGATCTTTCCCAGGATGCTCACGGCGCCTGGAAATGACAATGAACGTCTTTGTTTGACATATCTGTGACGTTCGACTCTTTGATCATATTTCACCATCTTACGCACAGCAATTCTGGCTAGGTGCTAAGAAGAACTTCGTCATATTCATTCGGGGTGTCGACGACAATCTGAGTGTCACCGAAGAATTTCTCGACCTTATACCATTAAAACGACACAACCACGGGTTTGGATATTTTTCTAGCCGTGGAAAACGTGTTCAAGTCAATGGGTTTAAAATGGGAATGCCTGACCGGTGTAACAACGGATGGAGTCCCTGCGCTACCAGCCTTACGTAAGGTCAAAAATGGCTGAAGTCGGCTGTTCCTTATTCGCGACTGTCCATTGTCTGATACACGAGAAGACACTTTGTGCGAAGATTGTTAACATAAAAAATGTTATGGGCACAGTTGTTAGAACGGTTAATTATCTTCACTCGCATGGACTCACACATCGCCAATTTAAGGAATTTCTGGCATCCCTTTCACCCCGAAGTAAGATGGCTGGGAAGAGGGAAGGTTCTTCATCGGTTTTTCTCCTTGAGGGACGAAATCAGTACCTTTTTGGAAACGAAAGGACGTCCAGAAGAATTACTTCGTGGTCCTAAGTGGGTGGCGAATTTGACTTTCTTGAGTGACGTAACTGGTCGTTTAAATACTTTGAACATTTCACTCCAAGGCGAAGATTGCTCTGTTGTTGATTCAGTGCAGACGATTCAAGTATTCAAAAAAAGTTATTTTGGGGGGAAAACAGTTGAGTAAGAAGAATTGTGGACACTTCCCTGCATTAGATAGCACTAAACATGTGTATTTTTCAGATTACGTTCAAATCATTTGTTGATTACAAGAAGAGTTTACGAACAGATTAGTGAGTTTCAACCGGCCTTACATATATTTTTTCGCCTGTTTTCCCTTCCGGCAGAGGACGTCTCACAAGTGTTTCAACTAGAGCTGATTGACCTGCAGTGCGATATCTGCCTGAAGAACCGCTTTCTTACGTGTAAAGCTTTGGATGACTTTTGCAGCTGTTTTCCACAAGAGAAGTATCTTCTTTTGCACAAGCATGTGGCCAAAGTTCTCTCAATGTTTAATTCTACGTATATTTGTGAGCGCTTTTTCTCCCTTTTAAAGCTTACTAAAACTAAAAACCATTCACTACTTAGCGAAAACATTTAACTAATTCTTTGAGGTTAGAAGTCTCCCGGAATATTGTACCAAACCTAGACAAAATCATTTCCTCGAAAAAGAAAAACCTGTAAAATGTAAGTTGTCTTCTTTAACAATGTTGACTATAAGGATTAATGGTCTCTATAACCTTAATTCTATTGTTTAATAAGTTTTCAAACTTGGTCAATTAAAATTATTGTGTACAAAACAGCAAACTAAGGATCCAATGTCTAAACTCTGAACAGGGACATAAAAAGTTGTAGCACGAAGTACAATAAAAATACTTACTTGTAAATACTATGGCTAAGAATGAGAGTCGATATCCGTTACGTAAAATAATTTGTATAAAATAGGCTATTTATGACACTAGTTCATTTAAAAAATTGGAATAGCTTTCAGAAGACGCCTACTGCACATATGATGAGTGTGCATATGCAATACTAATAGAATTAACTTGTTGGTCAGAAACTTGTTCTTCGATTGTTGTTTTGGATATTGTTTTCTAAAGCGTCGTTCTGTAATTCTGCCACACGAACACTAATTGTTATGTAAACAATAAAAGGTTTGTTTGTTTGACCGCTCATCGACCACTTTTACAGAGCTGCGCTTCCTCTGTTATTTTGTGTACATTGGATCTGACCGCAGGACAGTCCAGCACACAGCAGTACTGTGCAGTCTCAATTGCTCCGCAGCTGTCTCTCTCGCTCCTGTGCCGACACGTACACATGGGCGGGTATGGGGCGCTGAACTATGCAGCTCGCGCGCGGAGCGCGGCCACGCCCACCGGGGACAATTCTTGGATGAGCCTGAGTTGAAGCATTCAAAGTGTCATTCTGTTAACAGCTGTATTTGTGATGCGGTTTAATTAATAATGAAAGCCAAGGAGGAAAATAAAACCGTTTATATGATGTGGTTTAAGTGGTTTCAGCACGACAGAGATTTAGACAAACTAACAACAGCCAGCATCAAAGAAGGGATATCGCTACCTACACAGCTTCTATAATCCGACTTTCTCACGTTTGAAGAAAAAGAGGCAAATCAAGTATAGGAACAGTGGTGGCAAATACCACAGAAAGAAAAGTGGTTTACGTACGATTCAGTCTAGCGCACCATACTAACAAAACCGGGACACAGCTAGAAGAATTTTCAAAATTCGTGACATCAGTTATTCTAATAAGGTTAGCTACGCACTTTTCCTTGCGCGCCACTATAGGATCAGAGTGACAGATTCTCTACATGCATCAGATGGCCAAGATCAAAGTCAAAACCCATTGGCATTTGCCAATTATCTTCCACACAAAAATAACCTTTGGGAAAATTAGCAAAAGTGTCGGTTCTCTTGCCAACAAACACTAAAACTGCAATAATGATTCCTGACAGGTTCTTAATTAATATTCTAATGGAACGTTGTCAGCAATAAGTGGTCATAAATCTCTGTCACATACTGACGTTTGTAAATTTTTTTCTTATTCTTGGTGGATCATAGTGGTGCTAATAACAAAAGTGTCAATTTTATATTAACTGTGGCAGTTGGAAGATCCGGTTCATTGTCGAATGGAATCTATATCGAGCTGTTTGCACCAGTAAGCCTTTATGGTGATGAAGAAGAGATAGATCTTCATTGCTTCTCTCAGTTAAATCTCCTTCAATTTTCATCCACGTTGCCTTCACTGCCTCATGCAGTTTGTGCTGTAAAATCGTCAAAACTTTTGTTCGATTATGCATATAATTGTGAATGATGGCAATAATACTGTCTTCGCTATTCACCAAGTTCCTTGATATCAGCCTCAGTGGAACATACTTCGCCTGCATTACTCCCTTGTGCTGCGGCACTTCCTTGACCTGCACACCGCAACCCCATTTAAAATCAACCAAGTTAAAATACGTGAGTATACTTACTATTCGTAAGTCACTTGATTGCTGCACTTCTTATTTTGGAATTGGCAGAAATTGGAAGACTTTAGACTCTTAATGCCTTGTGTCTGACCAGAGCCACTAATAATAATAGTAGTCATAATAATAATAATAATTAATAATAATAATACTGTGTACAGCACTGTAGTAACGCTTATGTAGTTACTGCTCTGTCGTGCCGTCAATTAATTCATTTATCTGTTTCGAAGTGAGAAATGAAGCAATTTCTAGATTGCTACAGGTACTATCTACAACTTGGAGAAGACATTTTCTTGAGATATTTATCATTTGTTACGTATATAACTTACTTTTATCATCAGTGATGTATGGGACAAAGCAAAACATATGTGTTTAGTGGGTAGACCATGTGAGGAACCTGTAAACTCCATCGCATCAATGCTACTAATCGAGAAAAATTAATTTTTGATGACTTGTATAACCATTATTAGAGTCTTAAAAATTGTGGTAATAGTAATGATCTTTTGAAAATAATTTAGTTTCGTGACTGAAACAGAATCGCATCGCTTAGCTTTTATCCCACACAAAAATTCATTTTACCCCTCACGGGGTAGCTACCCCCATGTTGGGAACCAACTGGTCTAAGTGAAAGTTGCCGAGAGTTTGCTCCCATCCGTGGTACGTACTCAATAATCTCTATATTCATGCTTGCTTACGGTCCATCTAAACTGGGCTACTCGTCCGTTGTTTCCTTTCCTATCGAAAGCGTTTCGAATCAATCGTAAAAACTTTTCTTTAATCAATTCCTCCCACACATATACCAATATCGCATTCATCTCAGTCACGATTTAGATATCCGCAACAAAACTTAATTTTTACGTGTTGCTCAATCGCAGTTGTTGCTTTAAAGTTACCGAAGCATCAAAATCGGCTTCAGCGTGGTGTATTCGATCTTGCGTGTCAGTTCTTAACATGTATTTCTATGCACATGAGCATGAATACATTTTAACTCGTATCTCCATCTAGGCACTGTCCCATTCGCTAAGATTCCCAGGCGCACCTTGTAGCCTATGGGAAATGTTCACCATAAAATATCAAAGTATAAACATGGATTAAGTGTCGGCCCGATGGATACACTATTTGGAAGTTTAGTCCAGACGTAGCAAGTGTTGCGTTACAGAGGAATAAGGAGCATGTAGGTGTTGTTGTGTTGTGTGGTCTTCAGTCCTGAGACTGGTTTGATGCAGCTCTCCATGCTACTCTATCCTGTGCAAGCTTCTTCATTTCCCAGTTCCTACTGCAACCTACATCCTTCTGAATCTGCTTAGTGTATTGATCTCTTGGTCTCCATCTACGATTTTTACCCTCCACGCTGCCCTCCAATGCTAAATTTGTGATCCCTTGATGCCTCAAAACATGTCCTACCAACCGATCCCTTCTTCTAGTCAAGTTGTGCCACAAACTTCTCTTCTCCCTGATCCTATTCAATACCTCCTCATTAGTTACGTGATCTACCCACCTTATCTTCAGCATTCTTCTGTAGCACCACATTTCGAAAGCTTCTATTCTCTTCTTGTCCAAACTGGTTATCATCCATGTTTCACTTCCATACATGGCTACACTCCATACAAATACTTTCAGAAACGACTTCCTGACACTTAAATCTATACTCGATGTTAACAAATTTCTCTTCTTCAGAAACGATTTCCTTGCCATTGCCAGTCTACATTTTATATCCTCTCTACTTCGACCATCACCAGTTATTTTACTCCCTAAATAGCAAAACTCCTTTACTACTTTAAGTGTCTCATTTCCTAATCTAATCCCCTCAGCATCACCCGATTTAATTTGACTACATTCCATTATCCTCGTTTTGCTTTTGTTGATGTTCATCTTATATCCTCCTTTCAAGACACTGTCCATTCCGTTCAACTGCTCTTCCAAGTCCTTTGCTGTCTCTGACAGAATTACAATGTCATCGGCGAACCTCAAAGTTTTTACTTCTTCTCCATGAATTTTAATACCTACTCCGAATTTTTCTTTTGTTTCCTTTACTGCTTGCTCAATATACAGATTGAATAACATCGGGGAGAGGCTACAACCCTGTCTCACTCCTTTCCCAAACACTGCTTCCCTTTCATGCCCCTCGACTCTTATAACTGCCATCTGGTTTCTGTACAAATTGTAAATAGCCTTTCGCTCCCTGTATTTTACCCCTGCCACCTTCAGAATTTGAAAGAGAGTATTCCAGTTAACGTTGTCAAAAGCTTTCTCTAAGTCTACAAATGCTAGAAACGTAGGTTTGCCTTTTCTTAATCTTTCTTCTAAGATAAGTCGTAAGGTTAGTATTGCCTCACGTGTTCCAACATTTCTACGGAATCCAAACTGATCTTCCCCAAGGTCCGCTTCTACCAGTTTTTCCATTCGTCTGTAAAGAATTCGCGTTAGTATTTTGCAGCTGTGACTTATTAAACTGATAGTTCGGTAATTTTCACATCTGTCAACACCTGCTTTCTTTGGGATTGGAACTATTATATTCTTCTTGAAGTCTGTGGGTATTTCGCCTGTCTCATACATCTTGCTCACCAGATGGTAGAGTTTTGTCATGACTGGCTCCCCCAAGGCCATCAGTAGTTCAAATGGAATGTTATCTACTCCCGGGGCATTGTTTCGACTCAGGTCTTTCAGTGTTCTGTCAAACTCTTCACGCAGTATCGTATCTCCCATTTCATCTTCATCTACATCCTCTTCCATTTCCATAATATTGTCCTCAAGTATTTCGCCCTTGTATAAACCTTCTATATACTCCTTCCACCTTTCTGCCTTCCCTTCTTTGCTTAGAACTGGGTTGCCATCTGAGCTCTTGATATTCATACAAGTGGTTCTCTTCTCTCCAAAGGTCTCTTTAATTCTTTAATTTTCCTGTAGGCAGTATCTATCTTACCCCTAGTGAGACAAGCCATGTAGGTGACATGCAAAAATTACGTGCTGGACCAGGATTTGAACCTGGATCCCTACCTTTCATGGACAGCCTTTCACTTTGGCAGCACTCTACCCATGGATTGCAAGTATCCGGTCTCTAGTTCGGTCCAGAACAGTTTTAACTTGTCACATACAAACACGCTGCAAACAGGATTTTACGAAGTACTCCGATAAGCCAGAACATTGTGACCACTTTCGGCTGCGACGATGGATGGGTGGTGCTGCGGGCAGGTGATGTGCTAACAACACTGTTACCAACTCAACTTCTCAAAGCAAGAGCTGTCTTTGAACTATGTTTACATCATTTCTATTTCTAATGGTATTTATAATCTGTCCTAGCAACTACTACAAAATGCGTATTTATATGGTCAAACGCATTTTGTTTTATTGATTTAAATTACCATCATTGGTGTGAAATAAAAAACATTTACAATTCTTTTGCTTTCTAGATCGTTACATAAGATATTGAGTGTTGATGTTTACTTACGACACTTTTGCCTGATTTCCACTTACTCCCCACTCATTTTTCAGGCATTTCTGCGCTTGGCAGGGGTGTTGTTGACCTAAACGCTTAGCCAAGACAAATAAACAAAAATTAACGGTGTTGTTTTGTCGTATTTCACGTCTAGGAATGTGTAATGCTATATACGAACGAGATGTTGGAGCTACAATCATCTTGTGTTCTTGACTTCAATATGCTTTTACCCACATACACTGATCAGCGAAATCATTATGACCACTGTCCACTGCGACGTTGGATGCCGCCTGGTGACGTTTCGGGCACGTGACGCGCTGACGGACGGGGGATCAACCTAGTGAAGATATGGGCTGGAAATGGAGAAATCCATTGGGAAAGACGACTTGGACAAATGACATATTATTGTTAAGCAGAGTCTGTGAACGAGTATCTCTGAAACGGCGAAGCTGGTAGCTCGTTCACGTGCTACTGTCGTGAGCATCTATGGAAAGAGGTTGGACAGAGAAACTACTACTAGGCAAAAAATTCTTGGACGTCCATGACTCTACTCAGAATGTCGGGTTCGGAGGCTTGTCTGCTCTGTAAAGTAGAATAGATTGTGATCTGTGGCGTCTCTGCCGAAAGAGTACAATGCTGGTGAACGCACATGTGTTTTGGAACACACTGTTCATCGTACGAACATGGAGCTCCGCAGCAGACCATCCGTACGTGTTCACATGTTTACCCAATGACATCGTCAATTACGATTGCAGTGAGCACCGGACCATCGTGATCCGACTGCCGATCAATGGAAACGAGTCGGTTCTTCGGGTGAATCACATTATGCTACACTAGGTCGATGGTCAGACTCCATAAACGCTGTTGTCAAGGTGAAAGGCGCTCGAAACATGCAGTGCGCCACGGACGCAGGTTGGTGGGAGCGGTATTATGCTATGGGAAACATTCTCCTGCTCTTGCTTGGGACCTGTGGCAGTAGTTGAAGACACGCTGACAACTGCGAACCACCTGCGTCCCTTCATGCTTGATGTCTTCCCCGACGGCGATATCATCTTTCAGCCGAATAATTTTCCGTGTCTCGGAGCCCGAACCGTGCTACAGTGGTTTGATGAGCATTATAGTGAACTCATGTTTCTAGCGTTAGGAACTTGCTTATTCTGGATAATAAGTAGTAGTAGATAATAATAGTGATGCTGTAACTGTTGGTTGGTAATATTTACTGGCAAAATGCAACCTAACACCAGATTGCGTACTTACTGCTATCCCGTGTGGCCGTTTTTCAGTACGACTGGAAAAGAGAGAGAGATTATTAATTGATCATCGATGCGTCGGTTCTTGATTGTGTTCAGGAGATGTACGGATTGATTGCGCGAATAATTGACCTTTTGACCCCGATTGCCTTCACGCAATCAGAATCTTCGATGAAATCACCTAAGGGTCCTATTTGAATTTAAAAATGGAAATGAAAGTAAATTAGTGGAATTTCATAAGAGAAAGAATAACAGATCAGAAGCTGAACACATTAGTGGTCTCCCAAATACAATCGAGACATCGCGATAAAAAGCGAACCTGTAACAAAGCTCATATACAATTTGAACATCATTTTTGGTTGGTGAAAGAAAAGAATAAGAAGAAAATTACTGCATTGTAAAATATATTTTGAACAAATTGCCTTTAAACTACTAGACATTGACAAATACACAATAAATGCAGGTCTTACATCTGATATTTCTTTTGTGCATGGCGCAGTCGAATAATCGCTGCTCTGTCAGCCCGTCCCTTCTTAAAATTAAATGTCCTTGCGTGTGCGTAAGTGCATTGTATCCTCACCCGGGTTACCGGAATGTTAGTTCATCGTTTCACATAGTTTTTACACGAAATAAAAATACAGCTTGTAGCAATGCTATGTAGCACGTCTTAACATGTCGGCGACCAAACGTACAAGGGTAATGAAGTGTCTAGAATATTTCTGAACAAAAGATAGATTGTTCTTTCTTCTGTTTCGCAGCTTCTTGCTATCAGGCGCTGCGGCAATGATTTTAAGTATCTGCGCCCAGCGGGTCATAGTGTTTATTTAGAGGATTTAAACGCTGGACGCGCGTCTTCGTATAGGCACATTAAAAAAATTACTCTCGCGCTGTGATGTTTAGCATCTTTACGAACTACAGCTCGTTGGCTTCCTTTTCTTTTGTGACAAATATCTCATACGCAAAGTATCTGAAATCCTATAATATTACATGTTGATGCTTCGGCGACCAAATCAACCTGACGTAAGCCCTATGGAACCCTTCCGGGTCGCTGCCGGGTGCTATCGCCGCGTATGCAAGTCAGTGGCCCGATATTAACGCAAATTGCATGACCCGTGGGTAAACGTCTAATGCCACACAACTCCACAAACCTACGAACAAACTGTCGGATTCCTGGTTCGCATAATCAGTGATGTATTTCGTTCCGCAGGGCGGACAAAGCAGCTATTGAGCAGGTGGTCATCATTTTTTTCGTTAGTGTATATTTTCATCATATCCCTTAATTGTTCCATTTTTTGAATGAAACTAACGCTTTCGCTGAGCTCTCGTTCTTCGTTAGTTACCAATTACTGCCACCATTTAAAAGCATGATTTACAGAAACAGCTGAGAAAAATAGCAAGCAGAATCGTTTTTAGTAGACAATAGAAAAAGAACTATGTCCAAACATCATTATTATAAAAAAAATGGCTCTGAGAACTATGGGACTTAACTTCTGAGGTAATCAGTCCCCTAGAACTTACAAATACTTAATCCTAACTAACCTAAGGACATCACACACACCTATGTCCGAGGCAGGATTCGAACCTGCGACCGTAGCGGTCGTGAGGTTCCAGACTGTAGCGCCTAGAACCGCTTGGCCACTCCGGTCGGCATCATTATTATAGTCCGTGACTTCTATGCTAACAACTTATCAACTAAGTAAATTGCCTAGAGCGTAATGTAAATTTCGATGAATTTCAGGTAGCGGACAAATAGCGCGATTAGTTTAATCATCATTTCGAAAGCACCGGTTTTGGTACTGAGATGGCTAGTAATCACATTTGAATGATTGGAAAGCATATTTTTGATCATAAGATAAATTCTATTATCTAATCGCCAGTCTGGCCGGAGTTATCGGTTCTCCTACTTCAGCAGAAACAATCACGTGTGCTCACAATTTCCTCTGTCCTTCCCCTGACATCTGACTTTACATCAGCACAGTCGCATCGCAGCTTTCGCCTTGTGAACAGTAGACCAGTGCTGCTGTTTCGACGGGAGAAAATTCACTATGGATATGCGCTGCATCAGCCTTGTGTCCGTCCTGCTTCTTCATCTCGTTGACCATACCAAGGTAACCCTTAAAATTGACGAATACCCTCAGTACGCAAGATTAAACTAAAAATACCAAAACGTTTCCATGTATAATTTACAGGCACGCGAATATCGAATACAAATGATGATCTTACGTATAATTTAGTTAATCTCTTTACAGGAAAATATGAATGTAAATAGGAGTAAACTGACACGTTTCATGTCTGTTAACAAGAACGTAATGAGTTAACTGTATGATCTACGATAGTAAATCATTCCTTTGTTGAACAGCTGCATGGAATAATCAGCAATCTCTCAGTAGGAAAGTGATCATGCTGAACTGTTGGTGCATCTAATTTTCTAATGGAGGATCACTCAGGGTTGACTGTCGATTTTCATGAAGTAAGCTTGTAGTGCCTTTCAGCACTAAAAGAGCTCATCGAAACGAATTATATCATTTTTAAGCAGTTGTTGTAACTATTGAGGCTGGTGCAGAATGAAATCGCTCTCTTCATTATTTTCTCTACCTGTTTAATCTCATATTCACTGTATCAGAGATAGATTCTCGTCGTGGCGTGAAAACATGGGCAAGACTGCAATGGAAAATGATGTCTCACAAACGTAAATATACTACACGTATTATCGCTGTAAAAGCATGTAAATCCCAGACTGTCGGTTTCACTGCTTGGCATAGTAATAAAATACCCCTCAACATTCAGATAGATATTTCCTCCTTTGCTATTGGTTTATTTATTATACACTCCTGGAAATTGAAATAAGAACACCGTGAATTCATTGTCCCAGGAAGGGGAAACTTTATTGACACATTCCTGGGGTCAGATACATCACATGATCACACTGACAGAACCACAGGCACATAGACTCAAACAACAGAGCATGCACAATGTCGGCACTAGTACAGTGTATATCCACCTTTCGCAGCAATGCAGGCTGCTATTCTCCCATGGAGACGATCGTAGAGATGCTGGATGTAGTCCTGTGGAACGGCTTGCCATGCCATTTCCACCTGGCGCCTCAGTTGGACCAGCGTTCGTGCTGGACGTGCAGACCGCGTGAGACGACGCTTCATCCAGTCCCAAACATGCTCAATGGGGGACAGATCCGGAGATCTTGCTGGCCAGGGTAGTTGACTTACACCTTCTAGAGCACGTTGGGTGGCACGGGATACATGCGGACGTGCATTGTCCTGTTGGAACAGCAAGTTCCCTTGCCGATCTAGGAATGGTAGAACGATGGGTTCGATGACGGTTTGGATGTACCATGCACTATTCAGTGTCCCCTCGACGATCACCAGTGGTGTACGGCCAGTGTAGGAGATCGCTCCCCACACCATGATGCCGGGTGTTGGCCCTGTGTGCCTCGGTCGTATGCAGTCCTGATTGTGGCGCTCACCTGCACGGCGCCAAACACGCATACGACCATCATTGGCACCAAGGCAGAAGCGACTCTCATCGCTGAAGACGACACGTCTCCATTCGTCCCTCCATTCACGCCTGTCGCGACACCACTGGAGGTGGGCTGCACGATGTTGGGGCGTGAGCGGAAGACGGCCTAACGGTGTGCGGGACCGTAGCCCAGCTTCATGGAGACGGTTGCGAATGGTCCTCGCCGATACCCCAGGAGCAACAGTGTCCCTAATTTGCTGGGAAGTGGCGGTGCGGTCCCCTACGGCACTGCGTAGGATCCTACGGTCTTGGCGTGCATCCGTGCGTCGCTGCGGTCCGGTCCTAGGTCGACGGGCACGTGCACCTTCCGCCGACCACTGGCGACAACATCGATGTACTGTGGAGACCTCACGCCCCACGTGTTGAGCAATTCGGCGGTACGTCCACCCGGCCTGCCGCATGCCCACTATACGCCCTCGCTCAAAGTCCGTCAACTGCACATACGGTTCACGTCCACGCTGTCGCGGCATGCTACCAGTGTTAAAGACTGCGATGGAGCTCCGTATGCCACGGCAAACTGGCTGACACTGACGGCGGCGGTGCACAAATGCTGCGCAGCTAGCGCCATTCGACGGCCAACACCGCGGTTCCTGGTGTGTCCGCAGTGCCGTGCGTGTGATCATTGCTTGTACAGCCCTCTCGCAGTGTCCGGAGCAAGTATGGTGGGTCTGACACACCGGTGTCAATGTGTTCTTTTTTCCATTTCCAGGAGTGTATATACGAAGACAGTAACTTGCTCTCGAAAGAACAGTTACTGTTGATAACCGTGCAGCTTTTCCCTGGATTAAATGATGACTAACTGAAAACCTCAGCTGCCGACAGGTGTTGTTGATGTACCTCGATGTGGACAGCTGAAGATTTGTGCCTCGACCGGGACTCGAACCCGGGATCTCCTGCTTACATGGCAGACGCTCCATCCATCTGAGCCACGGAGGATACACGGGAAGCTTGCAAGGGATAAGTCCCTGCAGTCGCACTATTCATCTGTGTCCTCGGTGGCTCAGATGGATAGAGCGTCTCCCATGTAAACAGGAGATCCCGGGTTCGAGTCCCTGTCGGGGCACAAATTTTCAGCTGCCCACATCGAGGTATATCAACAACACCTGTCGGCAGCTGAGGTTTTCAGTTAGTCATCATTTATTCCAGGGAAAAGCTGCACGGTCATCAATAGTAACTGTTCTTTCGAGAACAAGTTACTGTCTTCGTATATATAGTTAAAGGCTACCCAGCCATTGACATTCGTCTGTGCGAATGGGCACAGGTTGCCCAAACTCTTACGGGAATCGCCAAAGCGTGCGCGACTAATGAGTGGTTGGGCAAATGTCTATAAGGTACATTACATATGTAGAATTGTGGACAGTTGGGAATGTGAGTCTCACGCGAAGTGTGCAAAGGATAAGTCCCTGCAGTCGCGCTGTTCATCTGTGTCCTCGGTAGCTCAGATGGATACAGCGTCTGCGATGTGTAAATACTCCATAAACAAGAAGATTAACATACAAGAAAGAAGTGCTCGATGTGTATCCAGGCAGCTCTGTAATCAACCAGTCGGAGACTCTTCTGTACCTGGGGCAGCCGGAGAAGATACGATTAATGTCCTGGAGTTCCCCGCAGTCGTAATGTGGTGATGGTACAATGTGGAGTCTATAACTGTGTTGCAGCAGTAGTGGAATTTAACTTCGCAATGATCCTCACAAACTGTGTCTCATTACCTATGGCAATTGATTTGCATTTCAGACGCCACTTTTCAAGATACTATTATATCTTCAGTAGCTGCGGATGGGTTTGTTTGTGCCATCTGTCCACTTGCAGATCATCGGAATCCCACGCCTAGTTCCATCCGCTTTTGACCATTCCCGCTATTGCTGCAATGAACTCATCCGCTGGCGCGCTTAGCTGTTGTATGCAATTTGTCACTGCGTTCTTAAGCAACTGATCATCTTTCTCATTCCCTCGATCCACGCTAATGATACCTCTGTACAGGTATTGTACATTTCTGATACCGCAGCAGCTATTTGGTATGGTAAATAACAACTCCCTCTGTCCTTATCTACTGATGTTAATGTTTGTACTGGGGAGAGCGAGTTCGTAAATATTACAATGTGGGTAGCTGGTATGGACATGCCATATCTTAGGGTGCGTTTAATGGCTTCGAGTTCGGCCGTGTAAATTGATTCCTCTTTCTATACCCACATTTTTAGTAGTGTTTGGCATTGGCTGGTACCACGAAAAAAAAACTGTAAATTGAAGATACGATACTGGCAGCTTTCAGGGCCAAGAACTATCTAACATCCACAGCTAAAAGAAGATTGTCAGGGTATGAAGGAATAGGTTGGAGATAGTACGACAAATGATATTGTGTGCACTGGATAATCAGTATTTGCGATAAAGTCTAACTTTCTACCGAACTGATACAGTTGACTCTGCGGTAGTAGGAGATGTTAGTTCATTTTGTGAAGACATTTTTTTCTACAAGGGGAAAGGGAATGGTGATACCTGTCCTCCTTAACCCATACTTCTCACGGGGTGCACCCTTGCAGTGAATACTTAAACTCTGAGCCATAAGCAGCAATGGAAATTTCAGTGTATTATCACATTAATAATCAGAATTCTTTTGCACAAGACTTCATGCTGCAGACCCATAGAACAGTGTGTAGGACATTATGCCAACGTTCTTTGTTTGAAATAGATTCAATTGCACAGTAAATACTAATTCCCCACAGAGAAAAATGCAGTAGTTTGATATCCAAGCAATCCATGAAAGCGAGACTCCTTAAGCAACCCATATCAACATCTGCTGTACCTATTTTCTTGGTTGTTGTTGTTGCGCTATGGGTGAACAACTGGATTTCACGGCTAAGGACGGACCCGGAGAAAGACAAGGCAGGCAGGCTGGCCCTTAACCCTCTATCCCACCAACTACTAGTTCACGATACCTTCTCGAGCATGGCCAAAGACAAGACGGACAGAAGTCATCTTCCCTCTCCTAGTTCACGTTCTAATATTTTCTCGATCATGGCCGGAAGACATGAGGTAAATTTCCCCTCCTCCTCACCCGCTCCACCCAGTTCGCATACTAGTACTTTCTCGAGCTTGATAGGATAGGTTGGAAAGCTGCCCCCTATCCCTCTTTCCTCCCTCTCCCTAGTTAACGTCCTGAAGAGCAGGACAGCTAGTTTCCCTCTCCCCTCTCTACTCTCGTCCTAGTACTTTCTCGTGTGTGTTGTGGCCATAGGACAGGACGAGCTTTCTCCTTCCCCTTTTCTGCCCTGCCTCCACCTAGGACAAATCCTAGTACTTTCTCAGGCAAGCCCGAAGGACATTAGAGGCAGCTGTGCCCTCTCCTTCTCTCCCAACTCTTGTTAGATCACTGTCTAATATGTTCTCAGGCATGGTTGAAGGGGAGGACATGCAGTTTTCCACTGTCACTCTTCTCTGCCTCCTCCTAGTTCATGACCTGATCGGAGCGTGTATCGCGCGACATTCACCCTCCCGAGCCTGCTCCGTCCTGTTGCCCACGCCGCGGGTAATCGAGCTCAAGTGTTCCCGGCAACGGAGTGCGCGAGCCGCGATGCGCCATCGAGGCCAGCGGCTCGTCGGTTACCTGGCAGAGCCCCAGTGTCAACAGAGCTCGACGTAACCGGGAAACAGGCAGCGCTGGGAAGGCGGGACTGAATGGCCACACGCGAGCGGAATTGCTTTCTGAATCTTCTGCACTCCTTCGACAATCATGAAGGTTTGATATGTTAGGAACAGGGCGTTCTTGGTCCTTAAGAAAGAAAAATAACGCGTAATGCAATACAACAGACGTAATATAAAAAAGTACTTACTGTGACATGGAAGTAACCGAATTCAAAGCAAATGGTTTAATAGCACTAATGCTTTTATGATCCTTTACATTTCAACTGTACCACATCAAAAGTGGAGATTAAGCTTTTGCGCAAAGGGTAGCTCTAGTTGCAATATTAAAGTATTTTACACTTTTCTGTTAATCTACAAGTTTTCATTATGGAACTGACTAGCTCAATCCTTCTTTAGAATTCGTTTAGGGGGACCCACCTTCTTTGCATGTGACTTAACTATGAAATCATGAGCCACAAAACGTACAGACAGTTTCAAATTATTTTCGCTGAGAAGTTTGTTCCTAGATTTGTTTTTATATTCGTGTAAGAAGGAAAAGCCTTTTCGTACAAATATATTGAGACAGGTAGTAAACTTGTTACCCCTCACTTTAAGCTTAGCTAGAAACTTACCAGTAGTAGTGGAGCTATGTTCATACCATCCAACTCTCCACTGTTGCCAGATGTATCCAAGCTGGTGGCGATGACGTCATCGAAGAAGGCAGCCTGTAGACTTGGCAATGACACATGATGTCATCCAAGAGGGCGGATTTTGGCGGGAAGATAGGTCAATTGGCTTACCTCCACTAACCTAACCCTCATCCCCTCCCCTCCCCCAGAAAATGGCGGTAAGTTCAAATTCCATCAGGACAATTCAACACACCTCTACTAAAGTAAGAAAATGGCAGGAAAACAGGTCATTTGAGCTACCTCCATTAACCTAAGTCATCTGACCGCAACGTCTTCCTAGGAAGTGGTGGGAAGTTTGAATTTTGGAGGGAAGATAGGTCAATTGGGCTATCTCTACTGACCTAAGAAAATGGGGGGAAAGAAAGGGCAGTTGGGGTACCTCCACTAGCCTAACTCACTCGACCACCATCTCTTCTTAGGAAATGGCAGGAAGTTCAAATTCCATCAGGACAATGCTACACACCATGGCTACATCCACTAACGTAAGAAAATGGCTGAAAAAGGGGCACTTTGACTACCTCCAGTAACCTAAGTTATCCATCTGCCACCTCCTCCTAGGAACTGGCTAGAAAAGGACTTGACTTGTGTTGAACATAAGTCTTTATTTTGCATGCACTATTTATTTAAACAATTAGAGGCAGTACCGCCATCAAGTGTGTTCACCCCAAGGTCCAGAGTCCAAATGATCTAGTACATAGTACTGCCACCAGAGGGTGCTGTCATCTGTTCCATGACGTAATCCAAGATGGCGGTCTGGTGTGTGGCGAAATAGCAGGAACCAGTGTGGTCGCAATGGGGTCAGGAGTCCAAATGACCTAGAACACAGCACTGCCACCAGAGGGTGCTGTCATCCGTTCCGTGACATAATCAAAGATGGCGGTCTGGGGTGTGGTGAAATAGCAGGTAACAGTGTGGTCGCCAGAAGTCCAGTGTCCAACTGACCTAGTACACAGTACTGCCACCAGAGGGTGCTGTTGTCTGTTCCTTGACATAATCCAAGATGGCTTGGAAAATGGTGGGAAACAGTCTGTTCACCAGGGGTCCACATCTAGAACACATTACACCAGAGAGTGCTCTCATCCATTCTGTGATGTAACCCAAGATGGCTGTCTGGAGGGGAAAATGACTCAGCCTGTGCTGGGATGCTGGAGAGAGGAAAGAGTGTACTTTATTTATTTTAGAACAATTTATTTAGATGTGGATTTGAGATTTAATATTTATCACACTGATACAAGACACACACTCTGACATGCTTGGGGTCATGCCACTTGCCTACAGACCTGTAACTACTCATAAATTACAATAATAACATTCTGCTGACACGCAAACAACTCCTAAATTACCGAAACAATTTCAGTAGACAGCACACAGACATGCAAACTCCTCCTAAATAATGCAGTACACTGATGTGCAGACACAAAATCAAATTTCCAAATAATGCATAGCACAGCCTACAGACCTGCTTGCAAAATAATGCAACAAACACAATAACAGCATGCCCAGGCACTGCTCGCTGCCCCCTGTCTACTGGACTCCACAGGAGGCCACCTCAGATGCACCCAGAAGTTGGGATGCAGTCCCCACGAAGTGATGAGGCCATCAGCTGCCAAGTCAAGCACAGGTGCCCATTCGGGTCCCCCAAGCATGAGGCGTTGGCATCCATTTGACACTTGACACCTGAGATTCCTCTCGAGATATGTGATCACCTAGGCACCGTTGCTGACGTGACCTGATGGGAGTGAAGACTTATTTGCAGAGTGCAGATGCTCCATGGGCGAGTGCATCGACACCACCATAAGCCACTGCCAGACGCAAGCCAGCGCTCTCACGCCACTGTTGATGGCATGTCAAAGCCACCTCTACATTTCAAGTCCTTCGAGTGTTATACTGATGTCACATGTCTATCTAAATAAGCGCCAAGTCATCCTCTGGGCAAAGTGCGCGTGTGTTCACCGATGCTAGTGTGATCCCTCTCTCTACCTGCAGTCCAGCGAAGACCTAATTGCCGAGCGACTCATCCTCCCAGACACTGCAGAAATTCGTTCCAGAATAGCACAGGGTGCATTGTTCCTCACGATCCTAACGGGACATGTGTGATGCGCATACTGACGTCACAGATCATGCAATAGAAATCTGTTTGACAGCTCGCGATTCTAATGGGGCATCTGTGATGTGTGGCTGATGCATCGCTGAGCATAGCTACATACCATCACAAGTGCATCTGGCATTGTTCTCATTGGTGTACTGAAGTCACATGGCTATCTAAAATAATAACCAAGTCGAACACTCAGAAATTAAATAGTGTTCCAGAAATACTTAATGTACACTTTTGTAGGAGCTTTCATGATGTTTTGGCTTGTATGAACGGAAATTCTTACCCTAACAGAACCTGTTTACGAAAGTAGCGCCGAATAACGCCGAATGCATTGCTCCTGATGGTTGTAGTGTGGCACCCTGTCCATCACATCCTACCCTTCCTGCTTTCAACATACACAAATGTTCTCGCCACTATGTAGAGACTCCTATATCCTAGTACAAAGGATGTTTTGTGAATGAATCAAGCGTTATGATTGGCTCTTATCGAATTTACCCGCCGAATTACTGATGCCACTGGTGTGGAAGCACTGTCTGCTTTTTTTTCTGCAGATGAGGCTTTCAGTGCCAAAAAACTGTTTTTAACAGATCACGATACTGAACTGACAATTAAAGCTTGCAAAGTACCCCTACATATCGTCAAATGTTGAAAAACTCTTACTCAATTACACTGCTCTCTCACTGAGGACAGGAGCTTGAATATTGGAGCACAAAACCGATCTCCAACACAGCAATATATCACCGCGTACTCTGTCGATGTAGTAAACATACAATTCATTTCCTGTGCCATACAAAATCAGCACTTTTATATCATTTGTGCATACACCACAAAGACAGATAGCACTGTATACACTCTTTGCAGCACTAGAAATTTCCCTGTGTGGTCGGTGGTCATCCATTCCTCATGGGTGACCAGAGCAGCAGACCGAAGTCACTCTTAGAATTGTTCTACAAATTCGGGCTCGTTCCCCTCGGCACAAACGGACCTGATGCTTGCTTGCTTTTCTACACCCATCTCCAGACTCTGGGATTACAAGAACACATGTATTTTCACATGGTTTGCCATAATATTACACCATTTTCGCGGTAATTCTCGATATCAAGCACACAGCAGTATCCTACCGATCACTCACACAACATAATTCCAAAGATATAGACTGGAAATAATTTCTCTACAAACCCTAAACTTTAGCTAGGTGGGGCGTGCTGTACACCACTAACTAACTAGAAATCTGTCACGTCTGGGAAGACATTTACGTGGAAACTCGAAAACAAAGATGAAACTGATATTTCCACTTGCGAATAATGATGTCAATGATGTAGCAGATTCCAAATGATCCCTATAATTTACAAAGTTAATTAAGGTGTTTCTCAAGTCTAGAGAACCGGCAAACGTATCTTCCACCTGCTAGATGCTCACACCACAATCGATCTTCCCTCAAATAAAGGTGCGAAATGTGCAGAAGTAGTCAACCAAACAATTTACATGGGCGGGAATAATGGCCCAGCGCAAACACTCGTCCATATTGAATCTTGTCAAATTTCCACGCAATCACGAAAGCTGCCCAACAGATACTAAGTATTAGTTCGCTATTCGGCTGTCTAGAAGACAACATGATTAAGTCAGCTACATCCTACACTCCAACAGACCTCTCCATTCGGACAGCTCCTATCGTTAACGGGAAACATGAACGATTCCCGCACAGGTCATAGTCACTGCATGCCAAGTACACTTAGACAGAATGGTCCTAGGAAAAAAACCGGCCTCATATATATTTTATCCCTGTACTTACAACTACATGTTACCATTGCGGTCTCAGGTGAATGACATTTGACAATGAAATAGAAACTCCATTAAACAGATTCAATAATTTACACAACACCGTCCAGTTCACCACAGAATATGAGAAAGATAACAAAATTAATTCTTTGGGCTTGACAGTAAGTAACACAGACCAAACCCTAAATATCAATGTATACAGAAAACCAACATACACAGACACAGTCATTAATAAATCTTCCACACATCCCAACTCACATAAACAAGCTACAGTCAGATCCTTCTTAAACAGAGCACAGAAATTCCCACTTAATGCTGCCAACTATGAGACAGAAATGAACACTATCAAATAAATTGCACATAATAATGGCTATCACGAACATGAAACAGACACACTATCACAACACACAACTTTAAATAACAACAAACAATGTGACAGCTTCCTCACACAACATCCGAAAACTCAAGTAAATAACGTTACCATATTTAGGTGTCATACAAGACAAAATAGCCAGGTTGTTTAAAAAATAGACATCAGGATTACCTTTGCTACCAACAACAACTTAAAAAAGAAACTGATACATGGCATTTCACATCCCACAGAGAAACTTAACAAAGCAGGAATTTATAAAATTACATGCAGTCATTGCAACAAGTATTACATTGGCCAAATAGGAAGAAATTTTGAAATCCACTTAAAAGAACAAATTGTCTATTTCAGACTTGGCAACCAGAATAAATCAGCTGTAGCGAAACATATAAATGAAACAGGACACAGTGTTACAGTAGACAACGATCTCAAAGTACTACACAATTTAGAAAAAAGCTGGAAAAATAGACATCTTGGAATAAATGGAAATATTCATCTATGGCCACATGGGGAGTAACGAGATCTTGAATGAAATGACAGACTTCAAAAATTCACATTTCTTTTCCAATTTCACTACAGTACTCCTAGAATAAAAGATACATAACATAACAGTCGTTGATTCTAGCCCCAGGAATAGCTTAGAAATATGTAACATAAATAGTTTATATCATGATGTGTCCAATAATATTGTCACAGGTGCTCAATTTGTAACGTATTTTGTCAACCTACATCTCTAATATGATATCAAGACGTGCAGAAGACATGTAAACATCTGACATCACATAGATCGACAAATCGATAGTCAAATCGAAACCAGCTGTATTTCGACCGCCATCTTGTTCACTGCACTACAGAACTGTTTGTGATCGTGTTTCCAAGTTACTGCTATGTTAGAGACAATTTGTGAACAGTGACCAAGAGAGCCACGGAAATGGAAAAACCGCAACACACCACAACGAGACTGCCACGCCAGAAGAACAAAGTGAGTGACCGTTACAAAATATTTTCGTGCAAACATCAGTCAGGCTTCCAAAGTGACATCGCCTCTTACTAAGTTTTCTCTTCTTCCACAGGATGACCACAGCAGTTACGAAAAGACTGCTAAAATCAGTATGACATTATTGTAAAGTGGTTTTTGTAATGCCATTTATCCTGAAGAAGAGGTATAACTCCCGAAACATGTCGCTAAATAAATAATACAATAGTTGACAAAGTTTGTGACTGGTAGCGGTAATTTAAAAAAAACCTTCACATATTTCTTGAGACAGTCACGGTCGAAAAATAGTCAAAATGGGTTTAAAAGTGGAGTCGTGCCATATCCCTCTCTCCACCCTGCTACTAGTTGACAGCCTAGTACGTTCTCGAGCATGGCTGAATGAAAAGAGCGGCAGCTTTCCACTCAGTCACTCTCCTGCTTCCTCCTACTTCAATTTACAATCTCTCTCTTTCCCCCTCCACCTAGTTCGCGTCCTAATATGTTCTCGAGTGTGGCAGTAGGACAGGGCAGGCAGCTGTCCTCTTCCCCACTTTACTCGTCTCCTAATACTGGCAGGGCACTTTTTCCCTCCCCGTACCGACCCCCACCTAGTTCACGTCCTATAATTTCTCGACCATGACCTGTGGCGTTAGAGAACTGGGTTGTGTTGGGAGCCTTACGGTTCTGGACCACAATAACAATACATATTCAGTTTAATCAACCACAACTTATTTACGAAAACAATTGCGCAATTTATTACTGAACAGTGGCAGTGGAAGTCATCCAGTCAAAATCGAAATACATTCCACTGAACAGTACAAAAATACAGCATATTAAATAAATTAATCTCAGTTCCTAGGAGCCCCCAAAGTCTTAGTTCGTAAGTCAGAATACCATAATTAGTAACACAGAAGTTCTGACAAATTACAATCGTTGTAAAAAAATTCCCATAGGAAAACCATTCACCCTCGCAGATTAATAAAACTTTTGTAACGTATCAGAAAATGTAACTTGAATTTTCCTTGTTGCACGGGGCAAACAGTTAAAAGAGACTTATATAAACTAAGTCGGTTTACCTATACCTCTGGGTACTTTAAATGTACTCACTCAGAAACGTTCCACCAAAATGATAGAGCAGCAGTGATATGTTCGTGCAATGTCTGAAATTCCCACTAAAGCAGGTGACAAATATTAAAATAAATTTTCTTTGGTAGAACAATCAGTTTTCCTCCGATTTAGCACGTCCCACCAAGTGGATCAAGTACTAGAATAAAATCATCACACCTTAAAGAAACACAAAGGAAAAATATTATTACTCAGGTTACAAGAGACAACGAAACACATTTAAACTACGCTCAGAGCTGCATCCTCTCTAGAATAATTTGGGATTAAGTTTGGGTATTATTCTGAGCCTTCCAGCTCAGCAAGTCAATATGCAACAAATAAGATGATCTCGTTTAACTTGTCTCTTTAAACAAATTAATTACAAAAAATATCAACTATTTTTCCAACAAAGAAATTTAGTCAGGTCGGTCACAAGTGACCGCACGAAAAATTTGACTTGAACTCCTCCCTTTTCTAGTATTGACGAAAAAGGTGGAAATTAACTTAACCAAACAATTTCTCTAACTTGATCTACTTAACAGGAGTTTTGATTTTGTTTTTCCCTTTTAAATGTGGCTAAAGGCGCTAATAGCAGTCAACATCTTCCATATGTTTCAAACAGCACAAGTTAGTGCTGTAGGTGGCTTGCAAGCAAAAAATCTATACGTTCACTAGGCGTGTGACTCCAAACTAAAGCGCGCTGGCCAGTGAAAGTTATTAAAGAAAAGGTATATATATATATATATATATATATATATATATATATATATATATATATATATATATATATATATATATATATAATTTTGTGGTAAGTTCCTATGGGACAAAACTGCTGAAGCCATCGGTCCTTAGGCTTACACACTACTTAATCTAACTTAAACTACCCTACGCCCAAGCCCCAGGGAGGACTTGAACCTCCGCCAGAGAGAGCGTCTTTGCCTGGAGACGCCTGAATGCTTCTTAAATTAAAGTAAACCACCTGCTGCCGGACAAATGTATCTATAAGTCACATTTGAAACTTTAAATGGTCCAAACAGTTTATTCATAAAGACTGACGACACGTCACCAACGAAATAAATACTTTATTTTCGAATCATAGTTTTACACTTTTCTGAAGTATGTGCTCAAGTTGTTATCACCGACTACAAGGCACATCTGCAGTCGCCGGTCGAGAAATAGATGAAAGTGCGTTGGATGATATGCCGTTGCATACTGTAGCGATTCGATAGCTTATATTGTCTGGTATAGTTGGGGCTCCATGATACATTGCACCTCTCAGTGCTCTCCATAGAAGAAACTCAAGAGAAGTCAAATCAAGAGACCTGGTTAGCCCACGTGCTGCAGCATTCCGTCCTATTCAACGGTGGGGATGCCTTTCATTCAGAATTTCGGTTGCAACTCAGGAAGAGTGATCTGTGCAGCCGTCGTGTTGGAATTATACGCAATGTCGCTTACCTGATGGTACCTCTTCTAGAAGAAAAAAAAATATTCGTAAGAAAGTGTGCATACGTATTTCCATTTAACACCGCTGGTATGAAGTAAGATCCCGAATTGTAATTTCCTGCGGTCCTGCACCATAGGTTTACGCTTTCGCGGTCGTTGTTGTTGTACCTGATGAAGCCAGCGTGGATTTTCAGCTGCCTAGTAGTGCATATTACGTGAATATACATTATTGTGGTTCGCAAAAGTAACATGTCAAGGTACACGTAATTTAGACTATTATCATTTGCCGATAATCTCGTTTCGATTTCTGGAAGAACATTTACACCAGAATTTAAGCCACTAGCTGGAATAGTGGGTATTAATACACAACACTAAACAATACACAGGAACCTGCCGAACCAGTAGTTTGCTCAAAAACAATAGTTCAACTACAAAGGCCTATCAATTGCTCGCACTAAACATATCAATACGTCAGAGCATATGTCTCTAACACGAACACAGCATATTAGTACACATAAGAAACAACAGACCAAATCTGCAGTTTACACAGAACAGAGATTACTCTACCATCATGGTCCCTAGACTGGCCACATTGAAATGCATTAGTATATCAGAATTTAGATCTCTAACTGAAACATGGTGAATTAATACACCATAAATAGCAGCCTGCCCAAATCTGCAGGTTACAGAGAATAGAAAGGTTGAAGTGTCACGGCCCATAGATTGGTCACATTAAATGTATTCATAGAATCACCACCACGTGCAAGAGACTACAGTGTAAATAACAGAACGACAAAGGCCAAAATTTATACAATATCCCCAGGCACAAGCGCCAGCAATATTTCAGAGGAAAACTTTAACCGAAAAGAAACACAAATAACCAGAACGCATTGGCTGACTCCCATGCGAAACCAGTACTTCGACAGGGACATTGAGTCTCACCACTAGCTAGTAGAACCACAATTTTGTGCAGTCCAAACGATCTTACTTCCATCCACGGCATGTGTATTAATCACAGAGTGCAGCCTCTGCGTACACAACAATGATCGGCCCCACTCATTGTCGACACGTCACTTGGATGATGAAATTCTCCTTTCTGTTGGCCTTCCATACTTGCCAATCGCAAGCCTCTAAATTCACTGCGATCGTGCACACATTGCCCTTTCGAGGGCCTAGGAACTACCTCCACACCACTGAACTAAAGAGTGCGCATAAGCTAGCGATATGGACTGACACCAAGAAAATAGAACACGCGCAAAGTACAGACGGAAGAACAGGACGGGGCGCTACTCCATCTCTCTCTTCGCTCCCCCCTCCTCTTAATTTACGTCCTGGCGCGTTCTTGAGTATGGATGAAAAACGGGACAGGCAGCTTGCCCATTCCCCAATCTCCACTATCCTACTAGTTCATGGCCTGATACATTTTCTATCATGGCCAAAGGACATGATGGGCAGATTATCACTCTCTCTTTCCTCTCACTTATACTACACCCTAGTACTTTCTCGGGCATAGCTGGACACTATGGAAGCTGTCCAACCTCCCAATCTCCACCGTACTCCTAATTTACGTCCTGACACGTTCCCGAATATGGCTGAATGACAGGATGGGTAGCCTCCTCCCCCTCCCCCTCTTTAGTACACGTCCTAGTACTTTCACAAGCATGGTTGAAGGTCAGGATCGGCAGATTTTCCATTTCCCTATCTTCCCCCTCCTGGTTCTCGTCCTGACACATTCTTGAGCATGGCTAACGAACAAGTACGGCAGCTGTCCTCTCCCCCTCTGTCCTCTGTCGTACTTGTTCACATCCTATTACTTTCTCAAATGTGATCAAAAGACAGGAGGGTCAACTTTACTCCTCCATCCCTCTGTCCCTTCTTAGTTCTCCGTCACGAATGGTTAATTGGATGGGTAGCGCCCCCATGTCTCTCTCATCCCTTTGCTCCTACATCACGACCTGAATTTACCTCGAGCATGGGTGAAGGAAAGGATGGACAACTATACCCTCGCCACAGCCAAAAGGCAAGGCGAGCAGCGTCTTACGTACACTATGTGATCAAAAGTACTCGGGCACGCACGTTTTTGATATTAGGTGCATTATGCTGCTATCTACTGTCAGGTATTCCATATCAGCGACCTCAGTAGTCGTTAGACATGGTGAGAGAGCAGGATGGGGTGCTCCGCGGAACTCATGGACTTCGAACGTGGTCAGGTGATTGCGTGTCACTTGTGTCATACATCTGTAAGCGAGATTTCCACACTCCTAAATATCCCTAGATCCACTGTTTCTGATGTGATAGTGAAGAGGAAACCTGAAGGGATATGTACAGCACAAAAGCATACAGGCCAACCTTGTCTGTTGACTGACAGAGACTGCAAACAGTTGAAGAGGGCTGTAATGTGTAATAGGCAGACATCTATCCAGACCATCACAGAAATTCAAAACTGTACCAGGATCCATTGCAGGTACTATGACAGTCAGGCAGGAGGGGAGAAAACTTGGATTTCATGGTCGAGCGGCTGCTCATAAGCCACCATCACACTGGTAAATACCAAACGACGCCTCGCTTGGTGTAAGGACAACATTGGACGGTTGAACAGTGGAAAAATGTTGTGTGGAGTTAGGAATCACGGTACACAATGTGGCGTTCTGAAGGCAGGGTGTAGGTATCGTGAATGCCCGGTGAACGTCATCTGCCAGTGTGTGTAGTGCCGACAGTAACATTCGGAGGCGGTAGTGCTATGGTGTGGTGGTGGTTTTCGTGGAGGGGGCTTGCACCCTTTGTTGTTTTGGGTAGCATTATCACAGCACAGGCCTACATTGCTTCTCACTGTTGAAGAGTAGTTCGGGGACTGCGCTTGCATCTTTCAACACGATGGAGCACCTGTTCATAATGCACAACCTGTGGCGGAGTGGTTATTCGACAGTAACGGGGTTAATGGACTGGCCTGCACAGAGTCCTGACCTGAATCCTATAGAACACCTCTGGGATGTTTTGGAACGCCGTCTTCGTTCCAGGTCTCACCGACCGACATCGATACCACTCCTCAGTGCATCACTCCACGAAGAATGGGCTGCCATTACTCAAGAAACCTTTCAGCAACTGATTGAACATATGCCAGCGAGAGTGGAAGCTGTCATCAAGACAAAGGGTGGGCCAACACCATATTGAATTCCAGAATTACCGATGGAGGGGACTGCGAACTTGTAAATCATTTTCAGCCAGGTATCCGGATACTTTTGATAACACAGTGTAGGAATCACGTACCAAACACCCCCCCCCCCCACCCACACTCATTCATCTCCAGCCACCTACACCCATTCAACACTGCCACAAATTATTATGCTACGTTGGTTGTTTTAGTTGTCTCTTCCATAAGATTAATAAGCTGTAGCATGGTATATCATGATTTGTATCATTTGTAGAATGTATCGAAAAGTATCATCTGATTAAAAAAATCACAACTATTACGTTATTTGAGATATGTGCGTGAACAACACATTGTTGGAAAGAGCGAAGTCTCGAGTCTGACACGTTCCTTCTCGGTAGCAGCAATGTGCGCCCACTTCAGTTTTAGTCTAAAAGGTGTCGGGACAAGAGAAAGAGTTTTGTGTTCTGCTTTTTGTGCAGTGCGGGTCAGTAATAACCGTTTAGCGTTACTTTCGCACTAGGTATGGTGTGGATCCTCCTACAGTACAGAGCATTAGCCGGTGGCATGAACGATACCCAGAAAGCGGTTGTTAGTGTAAAGGCAAATCACAAGGGTGTCCCCTAGTGTCTCACACAGACGTCGAACGCATCCGCCGTAGTTTCACAAGGAGTCCGCAGAAATCCGTTCGCTGTGCAACTCGACAGATCAACATGCCCCCGAAGTCCGTCTGGCGTGTGTTGCGTCAACGTTTACACATGAAACCGTACAGAATTCAGCTACTGCAAGCTCTTTGTGAAGGTGACAACCGACAACGTGTAGAGTTCTGTAATTTCGTTCTTGGTGAGATGGAGGATGACACTTTTCTTCCTCGCTTAGCGTTTGGTGACAACATTCCATTTAAATGGGAAGGTGAACCGTCATAATGTGAGAACATGCGGTACGGAACAACCACATGAAGTTGTACAACATGAGAGGGGCTCTCTAAAATTTAATGTGTTTTGTGCAGTTTGACTGGAAAAAGTGTATGGTCCATTTTTCTTTGCCGAGAACACTGTTACAGGAAGCACATATCTCGATATCCTTGAGAAATTTCTTTTCCCACAGGTGGAGACTGATTCGAAAGGCTTCATTTACCAGCGTGGAGGGGCACCGCCGCACTGGCATCTGGAAGTGCGGGAATTTTTAAATCAGAGGATTGCTGAACGATGGATCGGTCGCACTAGACCAAATGACTTAGCTTTACGTTACTGGCTTCCAAGATCACCGACGTGACTGTATATGATCAGTTCTAGTGCGGGTTTACAAAAGACTCTATGTGCCTCTGTTACGAACAACAATGAATGAACTGAGACATCGCATAACAGCAGCTGTGGTAGCCATTCAAAATAGTTCAAATGGCTCTGAGCACTATGGGACTTAACAATTGAGGTCATCAGTCCCCTAGAACTTAGAACTACTTAAACCTAACTAACCTAAGGACATCACACACATCCATGCCCGAGGCAGGATTCGAATCTGCGACCGTAGCGGTCGCGCGGTTCCAGACTGTGGAAGCCGTAACTCAAGACATGCTCGCTGCAGTGTGGGGACAATTTGAATACCGCATTCACATATGCCGTGCATCTCTAGGGGGGCATATGGGGGGGCATATTAAAAGATATGAAAAAAACTTTTTGTGTTTCCCATTCATCAAAAAACAAAATTATTTGAATACGTTTATTAGTTTCAAAAATGTTGACTTACCAAATCTGATGAATCTTGTTGATACTCCCTATATTTATTCTCTAAAACGGCACAAATTGATCGTGGGACAGAATGGGACTACTATTGAAATTGAGTTAGCAGGTAATACAGATAAACCGTATCTACAGCAGTGCCACTTGTTGCTCTTGATAAGGTTAATCGATTCTTAAATCTGTCTGCGGCTAATCATACTGTTGATGATAACATTCTACAAAAATAAGCCATAGTCACTTTGAAAAAGAGGCGCTGTTATCGACTGATTCTCATCATACCTAGCACATGGCGTACGAAGAATACACATAACACAAAACGCAAACAATGCTTAACAGTCGGCAAAAAATTTTTCAGAACCGAAACATTTTAATTTGAGTTCCTTACAGTTAGGACGAAATGTGTTCTGATACACGTCAATAAATATTTCGGAAGTGCTAGCCATGGCAAATACTCTCATTATAATGACGAAAAAAAGAAAAACAAGATAACTACTTGGGAGAAAGCAAATAAAACCATCTAGGCGGTTTAGAGTTGATTAATATGCAATAATATCACTCTAATCGTGAACGAAGCAAGTGTCATGAGCATGTTAAAGACCCTGACTTGCTTAAAAACCAACTAACACACAAAATAAATTTTTATTCTCAGTTGAAGTGCAGTGAACGCACAGAGATAATCGAAAACACGACGTCAGAAACAGTTTATTCCTTTACAATCTTGTCATCAGTGTGTAACAGCCGTTGTCTTTTTTTCTTTTCATGCTGTTAACACATACGCTCATTTCTTAACTATGGAAAGCTTTTCTGGGAAACACATGCACAAAATATGTATCCTGTTTATAAACTACAGAAAAGGGACAAAATAATAAGGACGATAAGTAGTATTGGAGCTCATTGTAAAGAACTGCTCAAAACATTTGGGATTTTAAGTACACTTTGTGAATGCATTTGTCAGTCAGTTATGTACAATGAAAGTAACTTTAATTACTGCGCAAACATTTCTGTGCAGGACCTTGGAATAAGGTCTCGAATGAACTTACATTTGCCAAGAATGAATAAATATAAAACTCAGGGCAGCAGTATCAAAGAATGAATCTGTGGAATAAATACACCAAGAAAATTAAATAGAGTAGTAAAATGAACTTATTTCAAGAGGCAGTTTAAAAGTGCATGTTAGGCAGCACAGTCTATGCATTGAATTACTTAGAGAGCACAGACGAGGGGTTTGGTAAAAAATTTAACACAAGCAAATAATAACAACACGTCCTTTTCGTTCTACAGCACGCTTTTGTAGTCGTCTGTCTTCTGACTGGTTTGATGATTTGTTTACTTTTTTTTTCAGGTAAAGTTTACACCAAAGATCTTTAATGGATGACGCTAATACGTTATCCTCCTCCTGCAATCAACATTTGACTCGTTATGGAGGACTGTTCACTCAGGTTATGATGCAAAGAAATGGGAAGTTGCGGTACACAAAATGAAAACCAACATCATCGTCAGGATCCTGATGTTGGCCGATAATGTGTGCGTTGTGTATGTACTGCGTGCAATGATCAGAGTAGTCGCATTTATTATGCTACTAAATATATTTTTTGGAAGGATGTACAAAGAAAACAGTATTTATACTAACGATAAACCGAATGAAGTTTGCTTGCTTTTAAATGGCTTCCCTTCTATTCAGGATGATGGACGCTCTAATCTCCATCAAGTCATTGTTATTTACGTTTAGCGTGAATTCCCTAAATGTCTTCGCACAAATACTGGTACGGTTCCTACGATAAGGTCACAGCCGACTATGTGTTCCATCCTCGTAAAACTATACTTGCAGGTATGGAAATAACTCTACTCATAAATTTTGTTTCTTTTTTTTTTTTTGTTCTTAAACTGCGTTCCCACTTCCCATTTCCTTCTAAAAGTGATTTGCGAATGAATAAAGTTACTACTACATGACACAAACTGTAGTTCAGGCTCTGTACCCTTTCGTCCAGAAGCTGCTGTTCCTATATTTAAATCTCTGATTTATAATTTTGCTTTTTGTTGAGTTATGTTGTTTCAGATGTTCACGTGTATCTTGCCTCATCTGGTTTTATCTACTGCTTCCATATCAGTAACATATATAGTCAAAGAAAATACAATCTCACGACAGCTTAATGGTGTCAAGGACATGATCAATTCGAAACATTCATTAGTATATCTTGTCTGGAAGTGGCAATAGCCTGGTCAACGAAGATCAAGAAACGTCGAACAACGAAAAAAATTCGTGTAGTCGAAAATTTTTCTATAGTGGTTGAATGGAGTGCCATGAACGACGTACTAAGATTCCTCACCAGTGGGGTGTGGGCGTGGTGGTGAGGGGAGGGGGATCGTTTAAAAGCCACTTTTTATGTTTTTCTTAATAGCCCGAGAACCGCTGCTTCTAGGGAAACTGTTTCCCAGTGGAAAATTAAACTACGCTCAGTTACCTACATCAAAGGTTCTGCTCATTTTCTTTGTCTGGGACTAACGATTCCGCGTTGCAGGGGATAGAAAAATTACACACACGTATATAGTATTTTAATGTCATAAAACTGTTGTTTATTCTTAAATGAAGAGGGCGAAGAATAAATATTGAAACAGCGGAATAATATTAACGGATAGCTTGTGTTCTGAGGCCGTGGCGGTTTGGAGACGGGTGTTGGGTGGAGGGTAGGTGCGTGAGGGAAGGTAGGTTGCCGCATTATGGTCACGCACTTCCCTCCTTCGTTGATCAGCAAACTGAAGAGGGGCAGACGAGTCCCCACCCCCTCTACGCCATTACAGTATGTCATAACAAATATCCACAGTGTATTTCATAAAGTCATTACTATCCTTCGTCAGCTCGTCTTACAAATTACTGGCGACACAGAGTGCACACACACTCTAGGGGTGCTTGTTCTCCACTACATGGCATACAGATATCAGACACTAATAGTACCAGCGCAAGAAACCGTTATGGACAGATTCCAAGTAAATATCTGCGTACTGCTCTAATCTAGTAGAGGCGATATTGATACTTAGTCATCGTACAAGACAGTTGTAATGTTCTTCCTGGAAAGGCAACTTCTTCCATTATCAGTGCTTCTCGCTTTTCAGTTGACAGACTTTACCTAACCAGCATTTCCTGTTATGTGAATAGGCAAAATAATTTCACTGAGTCCGTTTTTACGTAGTGGAATCATTTTCAATTTATTAAGTCAGTACTCATTTGCAGATGTTAAGCCAGCTTTTGTGTAAAATATGTTTCTATAAAAAAAGACTGAGAAGCGTTTAATTTGTAGGTGTGATGTTTTCAGTGAACCGTATGGACTTGGTGAGCAAGGGGCTGAATTCGTAAATGTGGCATCTTGCTGCTGCCTATCGTCGACAGCATACTGCAAAGTCGTGTAACAATATTGTTGTCAGTTGGTTGTAAATTAATGAGTGACAAGAAAGTTATCTAACTGTGTTACTGGTAGATTGCATAAATCTCTTGTAGAATGGGCTGCAATGAGTGCAGCCACTTACCAAACATACGCAGTGTTTCTTCCAAAGCGGAGACGATGAAATTGACATTGTCTTTTTACATAATAGTTCACTTAAAAAGTGCAAGTAAGAACTCACTAAACAAACAGAAAATAACTCCACTATACACTGAGATGACAAAAGTCATGGGATAGCTCCCAACATTGTATCGGACCTCCTTTTTGCTCGGTCTAGTGCAGCATCTCGACGTGGAATGGATTCAACAAGGCGTTGAAAGTCTCCTGCAGAAATATTGAGCCATGCTGCCTCTGTAGCTATCCATAATCGCGATTATGTCATAAACTCGATTATGTCATAAATGTCCGATGACATTTATGTAGAGCGATATCTGTGGAAAAAAATATCGCTCGAATTGTCCAGAATGTTCTTCAAACCAATCGCGAACAATTGCAGCCCGGAAACGTGGCGCACTGTCATCCATAAAAATTACATCGTTCTTGGAGAACATGACATCCATGAATGGCTAAAAATGGTCTCCAAGTAGTCGAACATCGAGGGGACCCCGTCCATTTTATGTGAACACAGCTCACATCTTTATAGAGCCACCACCGGCTTACACAGTAGCTTGTCGGAAATTTGGGTCCATGGCTTCGTGGGGTCTATCCCACACTCGAGCAACACCATCAGATCTTAGCAAGTGCAATCGGAGCTCGTCTGACCAGGTCACAGTTTTTCTGTAGTCTAGGTTCAAATGGTTCAAATGGCTCTGAGCACTGTGGGACTTAACATCTATGGTCATCAGTCCCCTAGAACTTAGAACTACTTAAACCTAACTAACCTAAGGGCATCACACAACACCCAGTCATCACGTGTAGTCTAGGGTTCAAATGGCTCTGAGCACTATGGGACTTAACAGTAGGTGGATATGGTGTTATGGGCGCTCAACAGTGTAGTCTTTAGCGCCTATGGGACTTAACAGCTGTGGTCATCAGTCCCCTAGAACTTAGAACTACTTAAACCTAACTAACCTAAAGACATCACACACATCCATGCCCGAGGCAGGATTCGAACCTGCGACCGTAGCAGTCGCGCGGTTCCGGACTGCGGGCCTAGAACCGCGAGACCACCGCGGCCGGCTGTAGTCTAGGGTCCAAACGATATGGTCACGAGCCCGGGAGAAACGATGCGACTGATTTCGTGCTGTTGGCAAAGGCACTCACGTCGCTCGTCTGCTGCCACAGCCCATTCAGCCCATTAACGCCACATTTCGCCGCACTGTCCTAACGGATACGTTGTTCATACGTCGCACATTGATTTCTGCGGTTGTTTCATGCAGTGTTGCCTGTGTGTTAGCACTGACAGCTCTACCCAAACTCAGCTGCTCTCGGTCGTTAAGTGAAGGCTGTCGCCACTGCGTTGTCCGTGGTGAGAGGTAATGTCTAAAATTGGCACACTCTTGACACTGTGGATCTTGGAATATCGAAGTCCCTAACGATTTCCGAAATGGAATGTCCCATGCACCTCGCTCCAACTATCATTCAGCGGTCAAAGCCTTGTAATTCACGTCGTGAGGCCATAATCACATCGAAAACCTCTTCATATGTATCGCCTGACTATGAATGACAACTCTGCCAATGCACTGCCATCTATATACAGGGTGGTCCATTGATAGTTACCGGCCCAAATAACTCACGAAATAAGCATCAAACGGAGAACTACAAAGAACGAAACTCGTCTAGCTTGAAGGGGAAAACCAGATGGCGCTATGGTTGGCCCGCTTGATGGCGCTGCCATATGTCAAACGAATATCAACTGCGTTTTTTAAAATAGGAACCCCCATTTTTTATTACGTATTCGTATAGCACGTTAAGAAATATGAATGCATAAAAAGTTCTCGGTTTACTTGACGCGGCAAGTAAACCGAGAACTTTTTATGCAAGGACTCCGTCGCGAAAGACTTAGTAATCAAGAAATATGAATGTTTTAGTTGGACCACTTTTTTCGCTATGTGATAGATGGCGGTGTAATGGTCACAAACGCATAAGTACGTGGTATCACGTAACATTCTGCCAGTGCGGACGGAATTTGCTTCGTGATACATTACTCGTGTTAAAATTGACCGTTTACCAATTGCGGAAGAGGTCGATATCATGTTGATCTATGGCTATTGTGATCAAAATGCCCAACAGACGTGTGCTATGTATGCTGCTCGGTATCCTGGACAACATCATCCAAGTGTCCGGACCGTTCGCCGGATAGTTATGTTATTTAAGGAAACAGGAAGTGTTCAGCCACATGTGAAACGTCAACCACGACCTGCAACAAATGATGATGCCCAGGTAGGTGTTCTTGCTGCTGTCGCGGCTAATCCGCACATCACTAGCAGACAAATATCACTAGAATAGGGAATCTCAAAAACGTCAGTGTTGAGAATGGTACATCAACATTGATCGCACCCGTGCCATATTTCTATGCACCAGGAATTGCATGGCGACGAATTTGAACGTCGTGTACAGTTCTGCCACTGGGCACAAGAGAAATTACGGGACGATGACAAATTTTTTGCACGCGTTCTAATTAGAGACGAAGCGTCATTCACCAACAGCGGTAACGTAAACGGGCATAATATGCACTATTGGGCAACGGAAAATCCACGGTGGCTGCGACAAGTGGAACATCAGCGATCTTGGCGGGTTAGTGTATGGTGCGGCATTATGGGAGGAAGGAGAAATGGCCCCCATTTTATCGATCGCAATCTAAATGGTGCAACTTATGCTGATTTCCTACGTAATATTCTACCGATGTTACTACAAGATGTTTCACTGCATGACAGAATGGCGATGTACTTCCAACATTGTGAATGTCCGGCACATAGCTCGCGTGCGGTTGAAGCGGTATTGAATAGCATATTTCATGACAGGTGGATTGGTCGTCGAAGCACCATACCATGGCCCGCACGTTCACCGGATCTGATGTCCCCGGAGTTCTTTCTGTGGGGAAAGTTGAAGGATATTTGCTATCGTGATCCACCGACAACGCCTGACAACATGCGTCAGCGCATTGTCAATGCATGTGCGAACATTACGGAATGCGAACTACTCGCTGTTGAGAGGAATGTCGTTACACGTATTGCCAAATGCAATGAGGTTGACGGACATCATTTTGAGCATTTATTGCATTAATGTGGTATTTACAGGTAATCACGCTGCAACAGCATGCGTTCTCAGAAATGATAAGTTCACAAAGGTACATGTATCACACTGGAACAACCGAAATAAAATGTTCAAACGTACCTACGTTCTGTATTTTAATTAAAAAAAAATGCCTGTTACCAACTGTTCGTCAAAAATTGTGAGCCATATGTTTGTGACTATTACAGCACCATCTACCACAAAGCGAAAAAAATATCCAACTAAAACATTCATATTTCTTTACGTATTACACGAATATGTAATAAAAAATGGGGGTTCCTATTTTAAAAAAAGCAGTTGATGTCCGTTTGACCTATGGCAGCGCCATCAAGCGGGCCAACCATAGCGCCATCTGGCTTCCCTCTTCAAGCTAGACAAGTTTCATTCTTTGTAGTTTTTTCGTTTGACGCTTATTTCGTGAGATATTTGGCCCGGTCACGATCCATGAACCACCCTGTTTGTGCGTATCACTCCTCCCTGACTTCTGTTACCTCAGCGTAGAAATACGACCTCAGTAAAGTTTTACGGATATAAGAAAACTTGCCAGGGAATGTTATGAGGGTATTGGTACCTGTAAAATGAAAAGCGAGCAGTGGTTATGGTGGAGAAAACTACCTTCCCAGAAGAATGCTACAGCTGCCATACAAGACAACTAAAAATAATTTTCCTCTAGCGAGGTAGAACAATGCGCAGAGATTTACATAGAATCTGTCCACATGTGTTTCTTGCATTAGCATTACTGGTGACTTATATGTGTACTCCATATAGTGGAAAATGAAAACCCGTAGGTAATGTCTGCGCAGTTCCCCGCCGTTCAAATGGCTCTGAGCACTATGGGACTTCAACTGCTGAGGTCATTAGTCCCCTAGAACTTAGAACTAGTTAAACCTAACTAACCTAAGGACATCGCAAACATCCATGCCCGATGCAGGATTCGAACCTGCGACCGTAGCGGTCTTGTGGTTCCAGGCTGCAGCGCCTTTAACCGAACGGCCACTTCGGCCGGCCTTCCCCGCCGTGATTTGTAAGGGGAGCAGCAGGAGGATCGGTCCGCGGTGCAGCAAGTATGTACGAAAAGGCCACACGGAGAATCGCAGTTTGTGGATGTCTTGGTGCTCGGGTCCTATTGGAGCTAAGAACATGCTGCAAAAAGCTTTTGGTTTAGCTCGGACCAGCGGTTATTTGTATAACCATTCGAATGTCTGTCTTACTGTAGCTATGTTACAGCACATTAAGCAAGGTTTGAAAGATAAACCGGAGCTGGCGCCTAGGCAAATCGTGCAAATCAATTACTTCCTTTTACAAAAGGCTGAAATTAATGCTCAGCTAATGACACCATTTGTACGTGTACCTTTCGGATTTTTCACCACACCATTAAATACCTTCGGAGTGGAAGCGAGATTGATGGCTTAGACTTGGTACACCAGTGCATCGGACTTTGCTGTAATATAAATTTTTACCGTTTGGAAAAAATTTTGCTTCGTTTGGTTTTTAAGTGAAAAAAACAAGTTTTTCTGGGAGGTTCCTGAACCGTGTCACTTCTATATTTTATTTTAGTACGAATCGGTTCAAACTTTGCACAAAGGTATGTAAATTGAAAAAATCAAAACGAAGTCGAGCTAAATGTTGCACATACACTTTGTTTCGTGAATTTTATGTGCAAAAACGGTTTAAATCAAATAAATAAACAGTGTGTTCGTAGGATAAAATTGAAAAATCACTTTCAAAAAATCTAGTGTCATTCGGATTTCACGCGCAAAAATACGTTTTTGTCAGTTTATTTACGAGTGCAACTTCTGTTTCAAACTTGGGCGAATCGGTACAAATTTTGTAAGAAGATAGAAAAATACATGTAATTAATGGTAGCCTGTTGTTTTGTGAAAGCTTTATCCGTTGCCACGATATAAGCAACACAGTTCGAAAGACAGTAAAAAACGTATATCTGATCAGTCGTTGCCCAGGTCAATAAAAAACTACATCGGTTGCCAAGCTATGGCGATCTAATGTCAAAATTATGGTAGAGTAAAAGTTTAGAAGCAAAATGAAAACTGTTCCTATCATAGAAAAAAAAGGCGAATAGGCCTTGGGCACATTTAGGTGTGAAAAGGGAACGAGCTTTTCGAATTATGTGGCAGCTTCAAAGACATTTAAATCAAAACCTCTTGACACATTAGCGCTTTTTTACGAGATAACCCTTCTTCGCCAGCGCACTGAGCTCTCTTAACTGCAGGATCTTAACACTCCTGCAGCTTGTAATTTATAGGCCAAAGTCCCTGATTCTTGTCACCAAAATCCAGAGGATTAACCAGCCATACCAGACAATATATGTAATATCATATAGCTAAAAAAGTTTTTATTGGGGGGGGGGGATGAAACTTCTGGGGGTGGATTTGTTCCTTGTGGGACGTTAAAATAATTTTTTTAATTTCTGGCTGGTAGGGGGTGACTTTTTCCCAGGGACCAATTTCTCATTCAAAACTACCACCTGTTACTAGTATGGTGAGGCGTATAAGAACAAGTAGACACAGATTTATGTGCTTCTAGAGAGTGCGGTGGATCTACAATAGGAAGCAATCGAGAGTGACAGTGCATCTATAATAGGAAGTATCCGAGAGTGGGGATGCATGCATCCAAAACTTTAATGACAAGTTGGGTCATATTGCGCGATTGCACGACGTAACACATGAATGATATGATTGTACGCGTGATGTTATATGACATGACATCATGTATCATGTTACTTTATGTGACACGATGCATTATATTACGTGACCTGGGTACCATTATTAAAAAGTGAAAAAGCGCCAGTATGTCAAGACGTTTTGATTTAAATGACTTTAAAGCTGACAGATAAGTCGAAAAGCTGGTTCTCTTCTTTTACATCTCTATATTCGTCTTTTTTGTGCTATGATAGGAGCATTTTTCGTTCTGGTAACTTTCTGAAACACCTTTTAGCTGTTTCTTATGACTTAATAGGTAGAGAGAGTGGGGGACTGGCCCATACTCGCTTCAGTTTGCAGATCTACGGAGGAGGTAGGTGCATGCTATCGATATAAACCGATCCATTCGATTGTAGCATCAACTGGCGAGGAATGACTGCTAGGCAGACACACGCAAGGTGCATGTAGTATCAGCGAGTGTTCTGTCCATGTGTAGAATAGGGTTGGTGCGCGATCTCTTGAGTCTGACCGAGGGCAGATTGTGATGGGCCGAAAGCCACCCCTCATTACAGATGTCGGATGTCGTAGGCCGGGTAGATTGGTGAAACGGGACGGGCGGTGAATTGTGACGGAATTAACATCAGAATTTTATGCCAGGCAAGACACAAGTGTGCCTGACCACGCAGTGCACCGAACACTCCTAACGAAGGGCCTCCACAGCCGACGACCCACGCATGTGGCGTTAACACAACGACATCGGCAACTACGACTGAAATGGGCGCGTGACCATCGGCACTGGACGTTGGCGCAGTGGCACAGCGTTGCATGGTCTGATGAAACCTGACACGTTCTTCATCATGCCGATAGGAGGGTGCGAATCCGTCGTCTCCCAGGGGAACAACTCTTTCGCACCTCTAATGCGGAACGGAGACAAGCTGACGGGGCTCCATTATGCTCTAGGGAAACATTCATGTGGGAATCCGTGGGTCCAGTGGAGCTCGTGCAAGGCATCATGAGGGCCAATGAGTATCATACGTTGGTTGCAGATCACATACATCCCTTCATGTCGACCATGTTTCTCGGAAGGCAGCGGCATTTTTCAACAAGACAATGCGTCATGTCACAAGGCCAGGAGTGTGATGGAGTGATTGAAGGAACACAGTGGCGAGTTCCAATTGGTGTGCTGGCCCCCTAATACGCCAGATCTGAACCCGATCGAACGCGTCTAGGATGTGATTTGAAGATGGCGTCAGAGCACATTGCCCCCCCTCTCCGGAATTTACAGGGTTTAGGTGACGTGTGCGTGCAGATACGGTGTCAGCTCCCTCGAGCGACTTACCAAGGCTTCATTGCTTCTATGCTATGACGAGCCGCCGCTGTCATACGTGGCAAAGGTGGACATTCGGGCTATTAGGCAGGTGGTTATAATGTTCTGGTTGATCAGTATAAATGACTGCTACAATGAACTGCATTCTAGAAGTACCTCAGCGTACACTAGACGTCTCTGTCTTGCAATAGCATAGGTGGTTTCGTATGAAAAAATGAATTAAATGGTGGTTTCAGACGGAAGCCATTGATACTCAAAGCGTTACTAAGATTTGGAATACTTATTTCGTTTGTCAATCATTCCATCGTATTGAACTATGACACAAAAATGTTGATGTCACACACTTCTGCGACAGCTTTTTAGGAAAAGAACATAAGACTGAATCGGAAAACGGAGCGCAAAAATTCGAAGCTGTGCCTTTTTTTCCCTAGGGCCTCCAGTCCCCCATCCCCCTCCCAAAAAAATGAAGCATTGGCTGTGTTTTGAACCGGAACACAGAAAGTTTTGATTATTAATCAGAGACATGAAGGACGATACCCGTAGACCACGGGTTCACCGCAAATGGACTGATGAAGTAGAGTCGAAACTTTGAACATCATTTGCTCGTAAACTATTGAATAAACCAACATAGATGTCCCGTTATTTTCATACATCTTTCATCCTGTAAAATTTCGACTTTATCAGGCAGCGACCTTTGGCGGTTTCCTCTTGTCAGATAAGAAATGTAAACTTTCCCTTGATCGATGGGCCCTGCACGAATGGAAGTTGTATGAGTACGCTTTTTTAGCTTTTTGTGTTCGGTCGCTGCCAATTTTAACCGTCTGCTCTGTGAGAAAGCGCGGTAGTACTCAGTAGTTTTTTCAGAATTGACATATACCACGAGTAGTCACTAGCATACTTTGACATCAGTTACACGAAACATTTCAGCACTGACTTCTAATTTAGTAGATGTTCAGTACACAACGCAAACCAGAGGAACAATGGCTCCTCTGGGTGCACTAGTCAGAGCTTTGAATCACAACGCCACTACCGCCTACCCGGCAACCCTTGTGCTTCGCGATGCTTGTTTCCGCCGACTTCAGAAAACCGCTATATTAGTGTTCTAGAAAAAAGTTTACAAAGACTAAAGTCCCTAGCGGTGGGCACATAATTGTGCTCTGAAACCTGAAAGCAATACACTACGGGACGCGTATTTGATCAGTAAAAACACATTTACATTGCAGAATGCGCGACACTCTCTTTGCATAAATGACACAATATAATACTCAAATGCGAAGTGGCACTGCTACGTTGTAGAGATTATGTCTCTGGTACGAATTTCGTTTCTCAATTTTCCATTACTGAGCGTATCCTTTACAGTGACAAAAATAATAACAGACGACTATTCCATGAAATTTCGAGATTGCAGCCGGATGACGTCGACTTCTTGCCACGATATTTCGGCTGACAGCCATTCAACCTAAATATCGTGGCAACAAGTCTACGTAATTCGGCTGCAATCCAAAAATTTCATGGAATATTCCTTACGCTGGAAAATTTCAAGAATGGTATGTATTACAGTTAGGATGCGTGCACTGATTCATGTGGGAAGGGTATTACAAAGTTGTTGTATCCTCTCCTGGGGCATAACAGTCGTGACTAACCTATGGTATCCTGGATAATGGCACTGGGACGAAGTTAATGTCCGAACTGGTCCACACATGGTCTATTGGGGACACATCTGGGCATATCACTGGCCACTGGACTATCTCAACGTCACGCACAATTCATAGAGACATTTACCATGTGTGGACGAACCTTGTCTTGTTGAAAACTAGCACCACGTTATTGTCGCGTGGGAATTAACAGACGAGGACACAGGATGTCCGTGAGTTCTAGCCGTGACCTTAAGTCATACCCAATTGCTGCACACACCATGACTGGGAGTAATACCATCGGGCCTCTCCAAAACATTGCAAAATGATAATCCTGCCCATGCCGCCGCCATAATCGCAGACGATAGTCAGCTGGGGTAGGGCACAATCGCGATTCATCCCAGAAAACAGTGCGACGCCATTTATCAGCAGTCCGTGCTTCCTAGTCACGGCACCATTCCAGACACAGCCGTCTGTGTGGTGGTATTACTGGCACCCTATGTGTGGGACGCATAGGCTGCTGTGAGTCTCCGACCGATTGTGCGGGATGGCACAGAATGTTGCATAGAGTACATTACTTGTACGCGGATGGCAGTCACAGATGTGAAGGTGTTCGATGTACTTGGTGCACAATACGGCAATCCTCCCTTGTGGTGACCACACGTTTCGACCAGAACTTTTACGACGAGTATGCCTGCCGTCAGTTTCCCATGAAGTACAACATCGGTCCATTGTCACATTGGAATGGACAATCCTACTAAATAAATGGCCAAATGGAGATCCCTGAGGAGGCCCTTCCCTGATTCAGTCAGGTGCTGATAACGGTGTCTCACAAAGGTATGCATCATCTCAGTGTGCTTCGCAGTTATCACTCAACATCTAATGTTGTTTACACCCAAGGTCTTGTAACGAATCTACACACGAACAACACAAATACATTCTGGTGGCCGTTCTATCTGTCACAGAGGTATAAACGCTAATTATCTATAGCTGCGGATGATGTGCACCCGTACTAAGTTACATTGATCTCTAACCATGTATTCTGGGTGCCTAATTTTTTCTCGTCTAGCGTATTTGTAATACTAGCTATGGAATGCAATGTGCGATAAGTATATCCAAACGTGTTGGCAGCGTGCCGTGTAATATAATGCTGTTTATACTACTGTCACGTGTTATAAATCCTTGCTCTTTCTCGTACTGCAAGTTGAGATTACTTTCTGCTGCTTCATGTCATTGCAGGCCGAGGATGTGTTGGTGACGGTGGAACAGGGTACTCTACTTGGAACCACGGCTACTAGCGTCTACAATACCACTTACACGGCGTTTCTGGGTATCCCGTACGCGGAACCACCCGTTGGAGAGCTACGTTTCCGGGTGAGTAAGTGTGCAGCAGCACAGAGCTCGTACTCATTAATGTTCAAGATGAATTTACTGCTTTTAGTATTTCTGTTTACTTGAATATCACTTAGACTCTGAATGATAATTGTCTTAAAATTTCCTATGAGATATTAATGACCCAACCAGTAACGACTGCATCAGTGTACAAAGGTTAACAATAAAAATGAAGGGAAGAAAATGGAGAGAAAACATAGTAAATATAAGTGTTACGCTGCTTGACAGTTGCTAAAGAACGGAGGCATTGTTGAACGGGAATAATCAGAGGCTATGATGGACGACACGGAACATGGTACATAGCTAGTGGAAGTATATTTAAAACGAGAAATGGTACAACTTTCACCACTTGGGAAAGGACAATAACAGACATAAATAACATTCTTGCTTGACACAGGTCAGACTCGCAACATAACATCTATATTGGACTCTCAGTAACGAATATGCCCACCTCGGGCACTAATGCACATTTTCCACCTGTTATTGATGCTGGCTACCATACTGTTGAGGAGTCCATGGTGGATATTATCCCTCTTCTCTCTCAAGGCTGTTTTCAGATTTTGTACGGTTTAGGAGGGGATGTTCGTTGGGAAACACCTCTGCCAAGAGCATCCCAGACATGCTCTTTAGCGTTTAGGCCGAGGGAGTACCACGCCATTCTACTTATTCAATACCATCACTTTCCATTGTGTCCAAATACTCAGAGGTCCTGTGCGGGCAGGAACTGTCGTCCATAAAGTGGTAGTCGAGACCTACCGCACCCCTAGACATACTCACGTGATCCAGAATAATCACTCTGCATAAACGCTGTGTTGTAATAGGACTTCGCGCAAATATATGCAATGGTGTTTGGCCATTGTGCATAATGCCAGCCACACCACAGCGCGTAGGCCTTACCGATAACATTCATGAACATTCTGTGGTGTGTAGCATGTCCCCCCCCCCCCCCCCCCCACTTCTTCTCTCCACACTAGCGAGTGGCCAGAACCACGTGCCACAGTGAAGCTAGATTCATTGGAGAACATCACTCTGAACCACTGCTGCTGACCCCAAACAACATGTTCCCTACAACAACGACCTCTTTCCCGACGATTGAGTGGTTGATGTGGAACAGGCCTCTGCGCACACAAACTAGCCTGATTTAATCGCCAGAAAATAATTCTGGTGGAGACACGTGTACACGTAACGGTTGCAAGGTATATAGCGATCTGCGTAGGAATGAGATGTCTGTTCCGTTTCGTCACTAGGGCTACGTATCGATCCTCTTACGGTGTGGTGGTTCATCTAAGAGCCTCGGCATGCTTTCACATAACATTTCCACCTTGAGGGGCTTTTTTTAATCGCGAGATGACACTTTTGGACTCATCCATTTCTGTGGCCACAGTAGTGACACTTTGACTGGTTTCGACCCGTCCTGCTACCCGTCCACAATCATAATAGCTCAAATGGTGTCTTGCAGACATGTTGCAGTGCTACACGCAATGGCGCACTAATCGATTCCATAACACTCTGTACCAAACTCCGTACTTCATGGACTGTCGAATCCACGTAGAGTGTTCGTGCACCGGCTTCGCTGCAGTTAACATGTCCTGTCCTCTACGTTTTCCTTTACTATAACTGGTCTGGTGTTTCGTAGCAATTTTTGGGTGTTCCGTAGCAATTGGCCGTTGTTCCTTAGCAGGCGGCAGTTGTTCTTTAGCAGCTATCATGCAGCCTACTATCTACATTTGTCAAGTAGCGTATGTGATTAGATAGCAAGTATAGGGGCAGAAAGACAATAAGTAAAGAATTTAAAACCTAAGGACATTAACAAAACATTATAATCATAGTTTATTATGAAACAGAATGTTGAAAATGCTGTAAATATACTTTAACGTTTGTCGCCCTAAGAATTCAAAAATTGACCAAGCTATTGTCTGCCTGCTGAGTAGTCCAGAAAGATGTTTCAAAAACATTCATCTGATTTCGCAAGACTGCATCGTGTACAAGAATGAAGATATAAACTTGGAGAGAATTTTAACTCACACGTCAAAACTAAATATTTATCTTTTCGTTATAAGTTTCCGGTCTATGTGATTGATGATGGAGGTCTTCTGGCGCAGTACTTCGATCGTTCAGTGCCCAGTGTGCGTCGAGTCGATATGGTAAGAACACAGCAACAAGAGGTGTTTCGCGTTCTTCCGTTTCAACAGGTGCAATTCAGTTACAAATTGGTGGGTTGATTTTCGTCGAGGGTACAGAACCGCACCTCATACTGCTCAAAGTATTCGATGAGAGGATCAGCGTCAGCAAGTTCAAGGCACTGATTGTTTACGTAAGAGAAAATCCACATGTTGAGCGAAGGGATCGTTCAAGACGTATAGCGCATTTTTACAGATTCTTGCCCGTAGTTCACAGAACTCTCCTCGTCATGGCATGCAAAACTTACCTAGTTCTCACATGTCTGTCTAGTTTGTTTTGCGGCGTGTTTCTACCCGTGGAGGATTCAATTGCTACAAGACCTTTATGACTGTGATAAACAAAAACGTGTAGAGCTGTGTGAATTCTTTCTGGGCATGGAGGTCGAAAACCGGGAGGTGGGATAGTCTTACCGGCAACCATTGAAACCGGCAAATTATACCCATTACACGATGGTAAACGCTTAGTTTCGATGCGTAAGTTTAAATTCACCCTTCTCCCCTCCAAATAATCGCGCCCTCATCCAATGCTTCTATCTTGCATGTAGAAGGTATAGCTTTGTTGAATTGGATGCGTGTTTATGAGTAACTCTGAATTTGCAAATAATTTGGGTAGTAGGTCGAACAATAATATATTTTTTTCATCTTGAACTCCTTTGTAAGAGAACTAATATAACATTTATTAATACTGAAAAGAGGTTTGATAGTCGTTATAAATTATTTATATGACTTACGTTTCGTTCGGTATGATTGTTACGAATTTTGAAGGGAATATTGAAGTTGCCTACATCTGAGATTTCAAATATAAAATATTTGGACGAATGTCAGTGAAAAAAAAGCAACAACACGTAATCTGTGATAATACAAATTCTGTCACTAGAAGTAACAGACGTATTGGAGGCAAATTAAAGGCAAATTGGGATGAACCTGTAGATAATACTAATCAAATTCTCTTCATCTATAAATGTATAGAATCTTAACGTGCGTGTGACAAATGAAGTCACACGTGCAAATCACGTGAAAGTTTTGCATCTGTCAAAGAAAAATAATAGTTGCAGTGTTTGACATTACTGACACGCTACGTAGCTCCTAAAGAGTTCAACGACACAAAGTTCCTTCAGATATGTAAATAAGATTAATGTCGCTGAAATGAAATGAACATGTATGCGATCACATCAGCAGGCACCAAAAACAAATGGTGCACTTGCAGTGTGGTTCATGATGTCTTCGGATGTTTCTCTTTATGTTTTCCAGGATCCCCAGCCGGCAACGCACTGGGTAGGTGTATACAATGCTACTAAATACGGCAGTGACTGCGTACAAGACACGGGAGATGGCTCCGAGGACTGCCTCTACTTGAACGTGTTCGTCCCTGACGTTCCAGGGGAGGGTTCAGGTTTTCCTGTGCTCTTCTGGATCCATGGAGGGGGGTTCACCTACGGCAGTGGCTCAGACCAGCAGTACGGACCTGACTTCCTTGTCTCCTATGGTGTCATTCTTGTCACCATCAATTATCGGCTTGGGCCACTAGGTGTGTATCTAGACCATGGGATAAGCTAAGTTGCTTCCCCTGCTTAGCTGGTAAACTTGAGATGGTCTCCACTCTCCAAGTTTATATTCTCGATCTATTCCACTTCCTTAACTGCATCAACGATCTACAATCAGATGTGCCACTAAATATAACTGATAACTTAAAAGTTGATCTACCTGCAGATAGATTCAAATGGTTCAAATGGCTCTGGGCACTATGGGACTTAACATCTGAGGTCATCAGTCCCCTAGAACTTAAAACTACTTAAACCTAACTCAGCTAAGGACATCATACACATCCATGTCCGAGGCAGGATTCCAACCTGCGACCGGAGCAGTTGCTCGGTTCCGGACTGAAGTGCTTAGAATCGCTCGGTCACAGCGGCCGGCCTGCAGATAGAACAAGTGCCATTGTGCAGTCAATGAAATTGAATTATTGCAGAAATAGTGGTTCAGATGACGTCAGCTAAGGAAGAAATGAAACGCAAGAAAACTGTTTCTGATTCCAAAGTAACGTGTTACTGTCACAAGAAGATCATACAGTATGTGAAGGTGAATATTTTAAATTTGGTGCAGCGCACAGAAAGAATCATCACACTTGGGATTATGTGCATACACAAAGAGCAGTTTTCCTTTGCTTTACACTAACTTCTGTTATTAACGAAATTCGAAAGAAAGTTTACTATAATTATTATGTCTTATAAAAATTCGGTCAAGATGGAGACAGCCTGTAGGAAAACTGAAGAGACCTTTGAAGAAAGTGCAGCTGTATGAACATCAAGAGCTCAGATGGAAAACTAGTACTAAGCAAAGAATAGAAAATTTAGAAACAGAAAGAGTATATAGAGGGAAAGGGAAACGAACTTGAAGGAAATATTATAGAAAGGGAAGAGCACGTGGATGAAGATGAGACGGGGACACGATAGTGCGAGAATAATTTGACAGAGCATTGGGAAAGCCATCCATGACAAAACTATTCCACCTGGTGGCAAGATAGGCGAAATACCCGCAGACTTCGAGAAGAATGCAATAATTACAATGTGCTGATAGGTGTGAATATTATCGAATTATCAGTTTAGTAAGTGATTGTTGGAAAATACTAACACGTATTATATACATAAGAACGGAGAAGCTGGTAGAAATCGATTTCGGAGAAGATCGGTTTGGGTTCCGGAAGAATAAATAGAGACGCGGGGCAATACCGACCCTACGGCTTCTCTTAGAAGATAGGATAAGGAAAGGCAAACATACATTTATAGCATTTGTAGACTTACATAACACTTTTGACAATATTGACTACAATAAGCTCTTTGCAATTCTGAAAGTACCGCAGGAAAAATATAGGGAGCGAAAGTTATTTACAACTTGCGCAGAAAGCAGGCGGTAGTTATAAGAATCGAGAGACATGAGAGGGAAGCATTAAAGGAAATCAGGGAAAAATTGGTGATGGAATTAACGTTCATGGAGAAGAAATAAAACTTTAAGGTTTGCTGATGGCAGAGACAGCAGAGGACTTGGAAGAGCAGCTGAATGGAATGTAAAGTGTCTTGAATGAAGGATGTACGATGAACATCAACAAAAGCAATACAAGTGTAAGGGATTATAGCCGAGTAAAATCAAGCGAAACTGAGGAAACTATTTTAGGAAATGAGACGCTAAAAGTAGTAGCTGAGTTTTGCTATTTGGGCAGTAAAATAACTGATGATGGTCAAAATAGAGACGGTATAAATTGTAGACTGACAATGGTAAGAAAAGCGTTTCTGAAGAAAAGAAATTTGTTAAGTAGAAAGTCTTCCCGGGAGATATTTGTCTAGAGTGTAGCCCCGAACGGACGAAAACAGTTCAGACAAGGAAAGAGCAGAAGATTTAAAAACGTGGTGCTATAGAGGAATGCTGAAGATTAGCTGTGTAGATCATGTAACTAATTAGTCTATACTGGGTGGAATTGAGGAGAAAAACATTTGGTGCAGCTTGACTAAAAGATGGACTCAGTTGATAGGACACATTCTATGACATTAAGGGATAGCCAGTTACGTAATGGAGGGAAATGTAGGAGGTTAAAATTGTAGAGGGAGACCAAGAGATGAGTACAGTAAGGAGGTTCAAACAACTGTAGATTGCAGTAGTTAGTCGGAGATGAAGAGGCTTGCACAGGATAGATAACATGATGAGCTGCATCAGATTGATTATCACAACGGGAACAACACCAGGAATACGGGAATTACTTTTTTGTTTCTTTTCATTGGTAGCCCATAAACGACCAAAAACACTTTTCTGAAACTGTATATAAAAATTACTGACAAATCAATAGTCTCTCTGTCTCTGTCTCTCTATTCTTTCAATCTATTCCAGCTCTCTGTGATCCCATTAACCAAAAGATTTCCGTTTGGTGTAATAGTTAAGGAAGGCGGATCTCAAACAGATATGTTTTTGGTGAAATGAATGTCGAAATTCCATTAACCAAAGCACGCCAATTTCTTCCGCCCTGTACTATCTTCAGAAGAATATCCAGATTGGAATCCATAACTTGTGTGATGCCGTCAATCCATCTCATCCTTTCCTGTTCTCTTCTACTTGTGCTTTTGAACTTACTGGCACTAAGGTCTTTTACAGCCAATCATGTCTTCTCACGATGTACCCACAGTATGTCAATTTTTGTTTCAGTGCCAGACCGTTCAAGAAGCAATCTGGCATTACTTAACTATAATACCGACCTATTTGTTCTAAGGACTTTCCTCCAACACCACGATTCAAGAAAGTATATTCCACGATGTTCAACCTTTCTTACGGTTTGGATATCGTATTCTAACTTCACAACTGGAATAACCATAGCCATTACTATACGTATCTTTGTTGTCCTTAACACATTGTTAAGATTGGTCTTTGCCCTTCTACCAAGTAACAAGCGTCTCTTGATTTCGTGGTTGCACCCACCATCAGCAGTAGTCTGGAGGCCGAGGTAATTGAACGTAGTAAAAACTACCATTGTTCTTCCTCTCACATGTCATGAAGTCGTGGATGTAGTTTCCAAATTTTTATTTTCTTCACATTGAACATTAGTTCAGCCTTTACACTTCCTTCTTTCACCTTAAGTAAGTGGATCTCTAATTCTTCTTTATTTACTGCCATCAGGATGGTATCATCAGCAAATCCAAGGTTATTTACTTTCATCCCAGCTAGTTTAATTCCGGTTTCTTCTTCACCTAACGCGGGATGCCTCATAATGTGTCCTGCATATATACTGAATGAACATTGTGACAATATGCACCCTTTCCGTACTACGTTCTGAATCTTGAACCATTTAGATGCTTCATACAGAATTCTCACTGTGGCTTCTTAATCATAGTAATTGGACACATACTATCCACAACCGCTGTTTGTTGTAGACATAACAAATGAACCATTTTCTCGTGACTCATACATGCGCTGATATCCGATTTCTCCCCATACGTGCTGCGTGCGATTCACTACATGAGAAAACGGAGGAAGCGGTACCAAGTACGTTAAACCAGTTAATATCGTCGAAATTTGGAAGCGACGTCAGCACTGTTTTTATTTTTTTGCTGTCATGTCTGTGGTCTGTACCTTTATAAAGGATGTTCTCAGCCAGGAAAAGTGCTAGCATAACTATGTTCAGTAATAAGCAGGGATAAAGGGAAGGAAGACTGTAGAGTTTCAATAGCGACGCCATTGTCATTTGATGGGAAACAAGTTCGCTATGAAGAGATTGCGGTTGTAATCGGACTTGCAATTTTTGAAGGAACCATTCTGGAAAGTGTGTTGAAATTCTAACTCCATCATGCCCGAACCTACCTATTTCTTGGGAGTGGTGATTGATAATATGAACTATTCCAAGAACAACAGGAGTATTAAAACAGTATCGATTAGACAGAAAAAACGATGTACACTTTGATAACATAGTTGAAACAATAGTGCAAAAAGGTAGAGCTTCTTCTGTGCGTCCTTCTTTCCTAGAGGCTTTTGAAAGAGGTGAAAGTTGTGAATAATAAACTTCAGATTTTAAAATTCAGTTGGACTGCCTTTCATCATCATCATCATCATCATCATCATCATCATCATCATCATCTTGGAAAGTTTCCAGCCACTGGCTGGGTCTGTCGGGAACACAAGCCTCTCCATCGTGTTCTGTCTTTCCACAGGACTGCCTTTCTTGTAGGATATTCATTTTACTATGTATTGTCATCTCCCGCAATGCCTTATAGTTTTCTACTCCATAGCACTATCAGTATGAATGTATTATCGCAAATCTTTTCTTATTTGTGTCTTGCGTTTCTAATCAGCAGTCTATGAACTACACCTGAAGTGATTCGATGCAGGAGCGATTAGTTTCGGCTCAGAGTGTTCCAAAGAAAGTAAAATAAGAGCAGTGGAGCTTCTTAGTTTAGCCTGTTTATTATTAACGAGTAATTTTTAACGTTTCCAGTATTTCCTTCTTACTTTGAAAAGCTTTCTTGACCCTTCTCGTTCTACATAGGTCATGGATGTTATTGGTAGCAAGTTAAGGAATCTGAATTTATATTTTCGGAGTGTAGAGCTTACATGTATACGTTAGCAGAGAGTTTTTTAGTTCAATTTTAATGTCCAACACATTATCTACGTGAAACGTAACATTCTCCAGCAGGTTGGGGGATCGTATATGGAGCACGTATATTCCTCCTTTCTTGTAACGCAATTTTGAATCTAAAGATGCCTTTAATTTGAGTTTGCCTAAAAAGTGACTACGTAACTTACTAGTGAATGGAAATAACTGTGTAAACTACTTGCTTCTGTAAACAACTTTTCTCTTGTATGAAACGTTTATTGAATGATGAAGAACTTAAGGAACTCGAAACATACTAAAACATTTGGCACGACCTTATAATATTTTAGAATTTAAAGATTTTTATTCATTTTTAAGGATCAAATCACCACAATGCCTTAACAACACATGAAGTTACCTTTAAAATAAGACATTATACAGGGTGTAGCGGGTATAAGTGCAGATATTTCAAATGTTGACTGAGGACAGTGTAATGAACAAGTTTACATCAGTATTCACTTCATTTACCGACTAATAAATATAGCTATTAGGAGTAGTGTCTTTTTAAGTTAGTTAGTACCTCCAAGCAAAAGCAAGCCACTAGCGCTTCTTTTCCCCTGGGCAGCAGGCCTAGTGTTGAAGTATGGAGACGTGGACGCGAAGCAATTAGTCTATAGAGACAGGCGCAAACCACTTATTGGTGCACTTACAGCCACCCAGAGAACGTCGTAAAGTTCGTGAGATGTTGGTGGGAAGACTGATCGACGCACAGAAAAGACTACGAACTCTCTGATGTGTGTTCTGTATGTATTAATATGCCACATATATAAATATCTGCACTTACACCCGTTACACCCTGTATAGTAGTGCGGTAACTGTGACGCAGCAGCAATCACTCGTGTCAGGTTTCCTTAGCACCGGCGACGAGGTGGTACCTGGCAACGCGGGCCTCAAGGACCAGTTGCTGGCGCTGAAGTGGGTTGGGCAGAACATCGCGAGCTTCGGCGGTGATCCGGACCTAATCACATTGCACGGGCAGAGCGCTGGCGGCATGGCCGTCTCCTTCCACATGGTCTCCCCACTGTCCACAGGTCAGTTGCTCCACGTTTACCATGCGCTTTTCAGTCTCACCGTAGTGTGCCGAAATTTTCACCATTTCAGGTCATACACTTTACAATATGTTTGCATAAGCGAATAATGTTGTTGTTGATAACTGTATAACAGTACCATGAAGTAAAGTGCATTGGTTGGTGTTACGTGTGAGAGAAGATAACTATAGCTTCGTCCGACATATAAGGTTGTGGATTGTGAGACTGCTTTGGAAAATAATTAACCAGATGGGTAACCCACGTAAAGAAATTTTTTTTTAGTCATCAGTCTCCTGACTGGTTTGATCCGGCCAGCCCAGAATTCCTCTCCTGGGCCAAACTTTTCACCTCAGCCTGGACGTTGGAATTATTTTCTGGATGTATTCCAATTTCTGTCTTTCTCTACGGTTTCTACCCTGTACAGCTCCCTCTAGTACCATGGAAGTTATTCCCTAATGTCTTAACCAATGTCCTACCACCCTGTCACTTCTTCTTGTCAGTGTTTTCATATATTCCTTTCCTCGACAATTATGCGGACAACCTCATCATTTCTTACCTTATCAGTTCACATAATTTTCTACTTTCTTCTGTAGCACCACATTATGCTTCAGTTCTCTTCTATTCCAATTTTCCCACAGTTCATGTTTCACTACCATCCAATGCTGTGTTTCAAACGTACATTCTCAGAAATTTCTTCCTGTAGTCGTGGCCTATTTTGATACTAGTAGACTTCTCTTGGCCAGTAATGCCATTTTTGCCAATGGTACTCCGCTTTTTATGTCCTTTTTGCTCCTTCTGTCGTGGGTTATTTTGCTGCCTAGGTAGCAGCATTCTTTACCTCCATCTACTTCATGATCACCAATCCTGAAGTTAAATTTTGTCTCCGTTCTTACTTCTGCTGCTTCTCATTACTTTCACCTCTCTTGGATTTACTCTCAATCCATATTCTGCACTCATTAGATTGTTCATTCAGGTCAGAATATCTTGTAATTCTTCTTCACTTTTACTGAGGATAGCCCTGTCATCAGCGAATCTTGTCATTGATATACATTCATCTTGAATTTTAATTCCATTCTTGAACTTTTCGTTTGGTTTCGTCCTTGCTTCTACGATGTACAGATTGAACAGTAGGGGCGTAAGACTGTATCGCTATCTTACATCCTTTTTAATCCGAGCACTTCGTTCTTGGTCTTCCTGTCTTATTGTTCCCTCTTTTCTCATGTACATAAATCTAATATCCTATTAATAACTGATTGACAATTGCTAAGGAACAGAGGCATTGTTGGACTGAAATAATCACAAGGGACGATGGCCGACATGGAACAGAATACATATGTAATAGAGGTGGAGTGGTATATTTACGACGAAAAATGGTACAGATTTCACCACATCCGGAAGCAGGATAATAGACATAAACAATGTTTATGTTTATGTTTGACGCAGGTCAGATTCCCAACTTTAAGATGGACATCAGACTCTCAGTAAGGAATATACCCTCCTCGGCCACTAATGCACAGCCACTGGACCTGCTATTCATTCTGGATACCAAACTGTTGAGGAGTCCTGTGGGGACATTGTCGCACTCCTCTCTCAAGGTGGTTTTCTGTTCTTGCACGGTTTTGAGAGAGAATATTCTTTGAGAAATATGTCTGCCAAGAGCACCTCAGACATGTCCTAGGATTTAGGTCCGGGGAGTACGCAGGCCGTTCCATGCGTTCAATATCTTCACTTCGTGTGTAACCGACACCTCAACGGTCCTGAGTGTACAGGCATAGCCTGTATACAGAGAGTCGAGAACTACCGAACCCCTGACCAGACATTATATAGGATAATCTCCCTGCAATACCCCTGTGCTGTGACGCTATATCACGCTAAGGTACGCAGCTATTTACCGCCATTGTGCATAATGCCTGGTCACACTAAAGTGAAGTGAGAAAATTCATGGTATAGCGATATGCACATATACAGACGTCGGCACTGTCGCTTATGCACAGTATACAAGGGACAGTGCTTTGGTGGAGCTGTCATTATACTCTGGTGATTCACGTTTCACGTCATGATTATGGCTTCAAGACGGAAATTAACAGATATTGAACGCGGAATGATTGTTAGAGTTAGACGCACGGGACACTCCATTTCGGAAATTGTTGGGGAATTCAATATTCTGAGATCCACAGTGTCAAGAGTGTGCCGAGAGTACCACATTTCAGGCTTTACCGTTCACCGTGGACAACGCAGTGGTCAACGGCATTCATTTAACGACCGAGAGCAGCGGCGTTTGCATAGAGTTGTCAGTGCTTACAGACAAGGAACACCGCGTGAAATAGCAGCAGAAATCAATGTAGGACATACGACGAACGTATCCGTCAGGACAGCGCGGTGAAATTTGGCGTTAATAGGCAATGGCAGCAGACGACCGACGGTTGTGCTTTGGCTTGCAGCGCCTCATCTGGGCTCGTGACCATGTCGGTTAGAACCTAGACGACTGGAAAACCGTGACCTGGTCAGATGATTCCCGATTTCAGGGGTAAGAGCTCAAATGGTTCAAATGGCTCTGAGCACTAAACTTCTAAGGTCGTCAGTCCCCTAGAACTTAGAACTAGTTAAACCTAACTAACCTAAGGACATCACACACATCCATGCCCGAGGCAGGATTCGAACCTGCGACCGTAGCGGTCGCGCGGTTCCAGACTGTAGCGCCTAGAACCGCTCGGCCACTCTGGTGGGCTGGTAAGGGCTGATGGTAAGATTTGACCGTGCCGCGGATCCCACGAAACCGTGGACCCAAGTTGTCAACAAGACACTGTGCCTGCTTGTGGTGCCTCCACAATGGTGTGGGCTGTGTTTACATTGAATAGACTTCATCCTCTGGATGCTCGGATACTTGGAGACCATTTGTAGCTATTCATCTCTCCCTGGAGGCACCACCTTATCGTAGCACTGTCCGTGCGGGTGGGAGAGTTTGCGTGTTCCTGTGATGCTGAGAGCTATACCGGTGGTAGCGTAGCTACTGGCAGGTTCAACCTAGCCGGTCAGGTCTCAGCAGAGGAGCCAGACGAAGTGTGCCTCACAACGACCTACCGTCCTTTCCTCCCTTTCCCTTCCAGCCCCTTCCCTTTCCTTCTTCCCTTCTGTCAGTCTCTTCATCGGTGTAGGAGGCGGGTAATATCGATAGGTAAACACTTACGGCTTTTGTACCGACGAAGCAAGGCACCTGTGATGTGCCTTAAGGGCGTATGTCAGGATACTTCCAGTGGCATATGGCCATTCACTGCATCCCCTGCCTCTTGCCAGTCGTATCGGCCCTACGATCCACTGCCAACCAGAGGCGGAGGACGAGAGAGTGGATCCGCATCTGCGCAACTGCTTGTCCACTTTAAATTCCTTCACGCGCAGATGACTCCGGCAAAGTTTCAATGGACTATGAGCTTTGAAAGTCCTGCGGCGATGGAGTACTGATGGTGAGACAAGGGTTTAGTGTACCTGAACCTTAGTTGGTGCTCTGCACGTTAGTCGGTCAGACGGTGATGGTCGTTCTGGTACTCGTGAGAGACGGGAGGACTGGTTCGGCAGCTCGTCAGACGACAAAGCAGCCCTATTTAGGATCGCTCTGCTTTCCCTAATCCAGGGAGGTGCCTAGAAAAGGTGGCCTAAACAGAGCCCGTCTCAACCCAGCACAAGTGGCAAACTGCGGTCACTTGTTCACTAACATATGCGGTCAAAAAAATAATAAAATAAACAGTTACCTTAAATATCTAATGATTGGAGTCTGGAACGTCCGTACTTTACAGGATAACGACCATAATCAGTGCCCAGAGAGAAAGACAGGACTTATCGCAAGGGAATTGGCTAGATATAACATCGACATTACCGCCATAAGTGTCTTAGTGACTCTGGACAGTTATGTGAACCGCTCGGAGGTTATACCTACTACTGGAGTGGAAAATCATCCACTGAAAGGGCGGAAAGTGGGGTAGGCTTTGCCATACGCAATAAATTGGCATGTTCACTAACAGAACTCCCAAAAGGTATCAGTGACAGAATAATAACACTCAGACTTCACCTGGCATCCAAGAAATATCTTCACTTGATCAATGTATACGCACCTACATTGCCATCTCCGGATGAAGAGAAGAACAAGTTCTACCAAGACCTCCGACATGTCCTTAGGGATATTCCTTCTGCAGATAAACTTCTGTTACTTGGTGATTTTAATGCTCGTGTTGGGAATGATTTCAGTGCTTGGAATGGAGTCCTCGGTCGCCATGGGATTGGTAAATGCAACTCGAATGGTTTGGATCTTCTAACTCTATGTGCCGAGTTTGAACTCTGTCTGACAAATACATATTTTCGTCTGCCTGAAAAATATAAAACGACATGGATGCATCCGCGATCTAAACACTGGCACCTTCTGGATTATGTGATAGTACGGAAAAAAGATCTTGGTGACGTACTGGTCACACGTGCAATGAGAGGCGCTCAGGGATGGACAGACCATCGACTCGTGAGGTCCAAATTAAAGATAACTTTGAAGGCACCACGCCGAGCTTCACACAAAGTACCAACAAAATTGTCCTGCAAAATCTTGGCCAATGATCAGACTATGAGAGCAAAACTGGATGAAAAATTTGGTGTCGATGGCCTTTTGATATCTGAATCTGCCCCTGTAGATGAACAGTGGAGTGCATACGCTAGCAGACTGCGTGGCTGTGCTTCAGAAGTCTTGGGAAAGCCTCAGAAGAAGCACCAGGACTGGTTTGACGACTCAGATCCAGAGATCAGAAAGCTTATTAATGATTTCAGAACCTCTCTTCGCACCCCTGATGATAACAAGCGTAGAGCAGCGCATTAGAATCTTAAAGTGAAGGTACGTGCTCTCAAAGACAGTTGGTGGGCAAATAAAGCAAATGAAATACAGTTATATGCCGATACACACCAAACGGGCATATTCTTTGAGTCCCTGAAAACTATCTTTGGTCCAAGAGTTGGGAAGATAGCACCAGTCTATAACAAAGATAAAAGTTGTCGGCTGACGCAACAGAGTGACATCCTGTCTCGGTGGGCGGAACATTTTAATGACGTTCTTAATCCCGACAATCAGACAACCGATATTCCATACATAGAAGCACTTGAAGACCTGCCAGTTGAGGAACAACTTGCGGATGCCTCTTCCTACGATGAATTCATTTCAGCACTGGCTAAGCTGAAAAATGACAAAACAGCAGGATTAGATAACTTGCCATCAGAGCTATATAAATATGGGGTGCCAAGCATCTAGAAACCATTGTTTGCTCTGATATTAAGGATTTGGGAGTATGAAATGATTCCACAAGACTGGAAAGATGCTTGTATTTCCAAGATCTATAAAGGCAAGGGTGACATATCAGACTGCAGCTCCCACAGGGGCATTTCTCTTCTCTCAGCAGCGGGAAAAGTCCTTGCCCACATAATTAACACCCGGTTAACACACTTTGCAGAAAAACTGCTACCAGAGACCCAGTGTGGCTTCCGCCCAAACAGAGGCACAGTGGATGCCATATTTGTTGTCAAACAAATGCAAGAGAAAAGCTTAGAGCAACATCGGCCTTTGTTCATGTGCTTTGTAGACCTGGAAAAAGCTTTTGATCGTGTCCCACGGGAAGCTCTCTGGATCATACTAAAGAAAACTGGGTGCCCTGACAAAATTGTCAGTATGATTCGGCAGTTTCATGAAAACATGATGGCAAAAATCCGCCATGAGGACAAGATCTCAGAACAGTTTCCCGCGACATGTGGTGTAAAACAAGGCTGTGTTCTGGCTCCCACACTCTTCTCACTTTACTTCGCAGTTGTTACGAGAGACGCGACCAAAGCCTGTAGTAATCAAATTAGTCTCGACACAAGGACAGACAAAAGTGTCTTCAACATCTCTCGCCTCAGAACAAAAAGTCGCGTAACCAAACTATCCATCTTAGAGATTCTCTACGCGGATGATGTATGCATGATGGCTAATTCTTGCGAAACTCTTGAGACTTACATAAATCTGCTAAATGCCTCCTGCAGAAGATTTGGCTTAGCCATTAGCATCACTAAGACGCAAGTTCTCAAACAGCCACTTAGAGGTCTCAATGCAGATGACTCCAGTATTGAGATAAATAACAAACCCTTGCAAAATGTGTCAAATTTCAAATACCTGGGAAGCCAAATTAGAAGTGACAACAGCCTGACAACGGAAATCGCAGCGCGTGTAGCCAGCGCAGCCTCAGCCTTCGGTAAGCTTAATGACCGAGTATGGAAATCACATGATATCAAACTACAAACAAAAATTGCAGTCTAGAAAGCAGTAGTTTTATCCACCTTACTCTATGCCTCGGAAACCTGGTGCTGTTACAAAGCTGACATTAAGAAGCTAGATAAATTTCATCTTCGATGTCTGAGATCAATTCTGCGCATCAAATGGGAAGACCGTGTCCCAAACACGGAGATTTTGCGCCGCGTGAAACTGGCTGGTATTGAAGCTTTAATAATGAAACATCAACTGAGATGGAGTGGTCACATAGTACGCATGGATGACAGTAGGCTACCTAAAGCGGTGTTCTACTCGCAGCTCTCGTGCGGGAAGAGGAGGAAAGGTGGTCAACACCTGCGATATAAAGACACCATTAAACGCCACCTTGCAGCCTGTGGCATTCCAAGCAACCGTTGGGAGGAGCTAGCATTGCGCCGATCGGAGTGGCGATCAACTGTACATAAGAGCATCGAACAATTCGAACAAAAGCGTCTAATGAACCTGGATGCTAAAAGAGAGCTCCGAAAATCTCAGCTCGAGCCTGTCTACACGTATACTTACAACTCTGCTGGTCAACTTCACTGTGCTTCATGCAACAGGATATTCAAAGCGAAATTCGGATTCGCGAGCCACATCCGAGCCTACCACAACAAGGACAGAGAAGACTGACGGAGTCGCTGTCGCCGGACACGGCGAGGAGGACATCATCATCATTCATGGACGTCATGTTCCGAAGCAACGATGCAATTTTTATGGATGATAATGCGCCGTATCACCGGGCCACAGCTGTTCGCGATTGGTTTGGATCAGGGCGAATCGTTTGACCACCCAGATCGCCCGAGATGAATCCCATCAAACATTTATGAGACATAATCGAGGGGTCAATTCGTGCACAAAATCCTTCACCGGCAACACTTTCAGAATTATGGACAGCTATAGAGGCAGCATTGCTCAATACTTCTGCAGTGGTATTCGAACGACTTGTTGAGTACATGCACTGCGCTGGAGAAAAGGAGGTAGACACCATAGTAGGAGGCATTCTATGACTTTTGTCACATCAGTGTATAGCGCAATACCAGTGACGATCATGAACACTCCACAATAAACGGTGACCAGAATCAATTGCCACAGTGAAGCGACATTCGTTGGAGAACATCCTTCTGGACCACTGTTGCTGACCCCAACCAACATACTCCCAACACCAACAGACTCTGCGTCGACGATGACGTTGTTGAAGTGGGATACATTTAACAGGCCTCAGAGCATGCAAACCAGCCTCATTCAATCGCCGTGAAATGGTTCTGGTAGAGACATGTGTAATTGTAGTGGTTGCGAGGCCTGCAGCGACCTGGTTAGGAGTGAAAGAGATGTCTCTTCCTCTAAGCCTCTTGCGGTGTGGTGGTCCATCTATGACCACCTGCGTATCTTCGCATATTATTTCCACCTTCAGCGGGATGACGCTTTTGGACACACCCATTACTGTGGCTACAGTACTGACACTTTGACCGGCTTCAAGCCGTCCACAATCGCCAGCACTGGGATGATGTCTTGCAGGCCTTTGTCGTACCGCATTAAATGTCGTACTAATCGTATTCAAAAAAAGAACTTCGCGAAACACCGTACTCCATGTACTGTCGAATGCATACAGACATTCGAGCACCGGCTTTGCTGCAGTTAACACGTTCCGCCCTCTACATTTCCTTTTACTATCATTGGTCGGGTGTTCCGTATTAATAGTCAGTTGTTTCGTAGCAACTGGCAATTTTTCCTTATAAAATGTCTATTTTTCTTTATCAGTTGTCGTGCAGTGTACTTAGAATACGTGTTTGAAGCTGCGGAATTGATTTCAGCAGTCCTCGAAACTTTAAAATGTTGATACTTTCTCAAAATCGACTGGATTATGAACGGCTTACTGTCATGACGCAATTACTAACCAAGAACTTTCTTCGTTTTGAAATGTTGTGTAGTTAGTTACATGTTCCATAGGTCATAATCACGATAAAGTTTATGATGTGGAACGTTTGGAAAGTCAGAACACACAAAAACTCAAAAAAATATTTATTTGGCAACATGGCGACCTCTTACAGATTTCTTTTCTCTAAGAGCGACTAACTACAAGCATTAAAGAATTCCTCTATGGTATAGGGCGTGGCAGGGAGAAACATCTTTAGTCTACATTTGAGAAAACGTCTGCTATCAGTTTAACATTTTATTTCTATTGGTAGATTATCAAACAGTTTTGCAGCTATGCATTTCATCAGTTTCACTGCCGAAGTTAGTCACCAAAGAGGAGAGCAGTTAATTTTTCCTTTTTACTGTTCTATTTGCTATACTTATGAATTTCAGGTGAATTGTTTATAATAAATTTTGGAAGTGAATAAATGTACTGTGAAGTTGTGGTTCATGTTTCCAGCTGCTTCGAGAGATACATAAAAGATGCACATGTGTAAAGCCTACACATAATTCTAATTACTTTCTTTTGTGCATTGAATAGATTTTTGCGTAAGTTAGCAGTTACGTCAGAATATTATGCTGTAAGGAAATATGTAAAATGTCTTAACTTATTGACGCCTATATCCTCAATATTGGCAATTACTCTTACGGCGAAAGTAGTCGAATCCAAAGAGTTCAAATAAATATAGTAAATGGTTTTCTAATTTAAGTTTTCGTCAATATGATATGTCCTTTTTACCTGATAAGCGAAAAGGCTGCTTGATGCGTTTATCACGCATTCCCCGTTGCGTCTGAATGTAATCACCCCCCACGCTAAGAGGCATAATATGACTCCCATCCACCCAACATTTGGGAACGACAGATAGGATCGCTACACGGACGAAATGTCTACTAACTTCTTTGGAAGTATGTACAAGAAAAATTACAACGGAGTACAATCGAGATTAGTGTTTAACGTCCATTTGAGGTTCAGGCCGCTAGACGGGCACTAGCACAGACAGAGGTTAGAGGAAGGAAGTTGTGTGGCTGCTTAAGAAATCATTCTTAGGAGGTACAGTAAACTTAAATCAGGATGACCATTCAACTCCCGGATGCATCTGTAGAAATTAGCTCATATTTTTATACTAATTATGTGTCCAAATGAAGAAGGTGCTATAATCCCAACCATAACAAGCTTTTCATATTTCTAACAGGTCTCTTCTCAAAGGTCATAATTCAGAGCGGAAACTTCATCGGACAACCGCTCTCCATGGAATGGGCCCGTAGGCACGCATTCAGACTTGGAGCTGCCCTGGGATTCAAGACTGATGACTCTCAACAGCTGGTTGATTTCCTACGCTCTCTCAATGCAACAGACCTGGTGGTTGATACGTCCTTGGTCCTGACAGATGAGGTATACAAACACAGTGTTTTGCATCTGTGACCATTAAATCATCAACATCAGTACAGGCCATCAAGGATTTAGATTCTAATTTCAGCTGCACTGTATTTATGGAACTGTCGCAGACCTGCAAAGTTTCGATAAACGCATAAACAGCAGTCCAAAATAGGTACTGAATTATTTCTAGATGTGTTCTCTCTGATCCACGTTAAGAGGTTAATTGCTATCTTCATTATCTGTGCAACGATGTTGTCGATTTACGAACAATCAGCACGAAACTGATGCGACGCAGACTGGTTACAATGCAACGAGACCTCTCACTTGTAACGACATGGTCTTGGAAGATTTGTGGATATCTTTTTTTCTATGGGTGACGGTTCATGATCGATAACACAGAGTTACTTTAAAGAATAAGTTGCAGCAGTCTAACTGTATTCCCATAAGTAATGAACAGTAATTTCGTACCAAACGAGAAGTGCAAGGTGACGTACTGTACATTATCTTTCAGGTCCTCCACACGACACCTCACATCTCGTTTGTAGTGAGGTATACTTGAATGACTGATATAGCGGACCACTTCATAGAGACAACGATAATATACATTTGGTGAATAGTAGAGAAATTTTTAGAGAAGCTAAATTTCTGTTCTCTTGGAACATGTGATGTACCGGAGCGTTTATGGATACCGATTATTGACCTTAATTGACAAAAATGTATCTAAAATTACACTCTCCAGTAACATTACTGTGACCACCTCTCGAAATCCTGAATGACCATTTTTGCAGCCCGAACTCGCTGCGAGTCATGCAGGTAGAGAGTCAGTGAGGTTTTGGAACGTACTGACAAGGATGTGGAATCATGCCGATTCCAGCGCCATAGTCAGCTACAACCGGTTTCTCAATTGCAGATCTGTGACGCTAACAGCTCGATCAAGGTGGTCCCACAGATTCTGGACTTTGTATAAATCAGGGGAGTTTGGTGGCCAGGGCAGTACGGTGGACTAATCCTGCTGCTCTTCGAACAATGCGTGTACTACATGCGAGCTATATGGCACATTGCATTCTCTTGCTGGTAGATGCAATCGTATCGAGGAAAATCAAACGGCAGGTAGGGTTGGACATGATCCCCAATGATTAATGGATACTTGTGTTGATCCATTGTGCCTTCGAGGATGACGAGATCACCCACGGAATGCCAGGATAATACTCCCCAGGCCATAACGCTAGCGGGGCGATTGCTTTCACACGTTTCACACAGTACACGCCAACGGCCATCTGTCTGATGGAACATAAACTGTGATTCATCTGCAAAGGCCACCTGTCGCCACTCAGGGGAAGTCCAGCTGCTGTACTGGTGTGCACATTCCTGCTTCTGTTGCCGTTGAACAGCAGTCAGCAAGAGTGCATTAACCAAACACCTGGTCCGGCGGCCCGTACGCAGCAATGTTCGCTGCATACCCCTGTCGTCTATGACGCATGGGCGCAACAGTTAGTTAGTTAGTTAGTTAGTTACGTGTTCCATTGATCAATAGCACGGAAAATCGTTATGATGTGGAACGTGTCAAATGCACGAGAAATGCGCACAGGAAACAAGGTTTTTTTGTTGTTTTTTCTTTACATTATAGTGTTATACCTAAATATTTCTATTATCTATCCGATTCCCTTAAATGGCACAAAATGCATATATTACATCTCCATTTACTCATATTCAAGAATTCATCTATGGTAGAGAAAGAGTTGTCAAGGAGGTATGATTTCTATTCGTTTTTGAAACTATTACTGCTGTCTGCCAGACATTTTATTTAACCTGGTAATATATCAAAAAGTTTTATAGCAGCATATTTTACTCCTTTCTGTTCCAAAGATAGGTTAAGTAAAGGATAGTGTAGGTCTTTCTTTTTTCCGGTTTTGTAATCACGAATGTCGCTGTTGATTTTAAACTGGTCCATGTTGTTGAGAAAAAAATTCATTACTGAGTAAAGGTACTGTGAAGCAGATGTGAGAATTCCTCACCTTTTAATAAGATACCTACAAGATGTGCGACTATGAACCCCACACATTATTCTAACTACACTCCTGGAAATGGAAAAAAGAACACATTGACACCGGTGTGTCAGACCCACCATACTTGCTCCGGACACTGCGAGAGGGCTGTACAAGCAATGATCACACGCACGGCACAGCGGACACACCAGGAACCGCGGTGTTGGCCGTCGAATGGCGCTAGCTGCGCAGCATTTGTGCACCGCCGCCGTCAGTGTCAGCCAGTTTGCCGTGGCATACGGAGCTCCATCGCAGTCTTTAACACTGGTAGCATGCCGCGACAGCGTGGATGTGAACCGTATGTGCAGTTGACGGACTTTGAGCGAGGGCGTATAGTGGGCATGCAGGAGGCTGGGTGGACGTACCGCCGAATTGCTCAACACGTGGGGCGTGAGGTCTCCACAGTACATCGATGTTGTCGCCAGTGGTCGGCGGAAGGTGCACGTGCCCGTCGACCTGGGACCGGACCGCAGCGACGCACGGATGCACGCCAAGACCGTAGGATCCTACGCAGTGCCGTAGGGGACCGCACCACCACTTCCCAGCAAATTAGGGACACTGTTGCTCCTGGGGTATCGGCGAGGACCATTCGCAACCGTCTCCATGAAGCTGGGCTACGGTCCCGCACACCGTGAGGCCGTCTTCCGCTCACGCCCCAACATCGTGCAGCCCGCCTCCAGTGGTGTCGCGACAGGCGTGAATGGAGGGACGAATGGAGACGTGTCGTCTTCAGCAATGAGAGTCGCTTCTGCCTTGGTGCCAATGATGGTCGTATGCGTGTTTGGCGCCGTGCAGGTGAGCGCCACAATCAGGACTGCATACGACCGAGGCACACAGAGCCAACACCCGGCATCATGGTGTGGGGAGCGATCTCCTACACTGGCCGTACACCACTGGTGATCGTCGAGGGGACACTGAATAGTGCACGGTACATCCAAACCGTCATCGAACCCATCGTTCTACCATTCCTAGACCGGCAAGGGAACTTGCTGTTCCAACAGGACAATGCACGTCCGCATGTATCCCGTGCCACCCAACGTGCTCTAGAAGGTGTAAGTCAACTACCCTGGCCAGCAAGATCTCCGGATCTATCCCCCATTGTGCATGTTTGGGACTGGATGAAGCGTCGTCTCACGCGGTCTGCACGTCCAGCACGAACGCTGGTCCAACTGAGGCGCCAGGTGGAAATGGCATGGCAAGCCGTTCCACGGGACTACATCCAGCATCTCTACGATCGTCTCCATGGGAGAATAGCAGCCTGCATTGCTGCGAAAGGTGGATATACACTGTACTAGTGCCGACATTGTGCATGCTCTGTTGCCTGTGTCTATGTGCCTGTGTTTCTGTCAGTGTGATCATGTGATGTATCTGACCCCAGGAATGTGTCAATAAAGTTTCCCCTTCCTGGGACAATGAATTCACAGTGTTCTTATTTCAATTTCCAGGAGTGTAATTTCTTTTGGGCAGTGAATTCCTTTTGCCTAAGTGTTGAGTTGCCCCAGAATATTATTCCGTATGACATCAGAGAGTGGAAGTATGCAAAGTATGTTAGCTTACTAATTTCTACATCCTCAAAACTGGCAATTATTCTGATTGCAAAAGTTTCTGAACCTAGTCGCTTTATGAGATCCAAAATATGAATTTTCCAATTAAGATTCTCATCTATATGTACACCGAAAACCTTACTATGCTCTACCCTGTCTACTGACTTCTTTTGATGTGTTATGTTTATTGAAGGATCTATACTTTTTACAGCAGAAAATTGGACGTGCTGTGTTTTTTCAAAGTTCAGAGCAAGCCCATTCGCCGAAAACCAATTAATACCTTTTCCAAAGACCTTATTTGTATCATTTTCTATCGGACTCTCTTTTACTGGATTAATAATTATGCTTGTATCATCAGCAAACATTGTCAGTTCAACATCTTGTTTCACATAAGAAGGGAGGTCATTCACATACATCAGGAACAGGAGGGAACCCATGATCGAACCTTGTGGAAACCTAATGTAATTTCACCCCAGTTAGATGAAGTGGCAAACTCCTTTGAATCCCTTGAAGCATATAAAGAGACTTTTTGCTTCCTGTTCTGTAGACATGACTTAAACCACTCATATGCTGTTCCATTTATACCATAGAACTGTAATTTCTCTAACATAATGTCGTGGTTCACACAACCAAATGCTTCCTACTGATGACATTTTACTATTTAAAGACTCTATTATGTGGACAGTGAAACTGTATATTGCTGCCTCAGTGGAACAGCATTTCTGAAATCCGAACTGTGATTTACTAAGTATCCCATAACTGTTGAGATGGCTAACCACTCTTGAGTACATTACTTTCTTAAAGATTTTTGAAAATGCTGTAAGCAAGGATACTGGCCGATAATTATTGACATCTGTGGTTTCCCCCTTTTTGTTGAGAGGCCTGACAATGGCATATTTTAACCTGTCTGGAAGCCGGTTCTGGATATCACCATTTTACTACGCACGATGTACAATGGTACACGAGAAGCTTAGGAACTTAGCTGTTTTGGATATGCTTCCGACCATGGCCCGAAAGCCCTTGATCATGCCCTTTTGGACTCAGATATATCGCTCCGTTTGCTAACTACAACGACTGCACTGTTTTCCGCGTCCCTGCGACGCCTTTACATACCCTCGACTGCTCGTGCTACAAGCTGTCGTCTGCGAGTTGTTATTGCAGGTTGACGTCGATTATAGTCGGTGGTCACATTAATGTGTGCAACATGCCATTGGATTAAATGTGTTCGAAACATATTACATCAAGGAGTATTCGGAGGTAGATTTCATTTTGAGATAGGGTTACGCATATTTCCTGCATTCGAAGAAAGGTAACAGAAGTCGTACCAAAAGTTACTATCTTCGAGTTGTTCAGGTCCTTCAAAAAGAATCAACTGATTCTTTGTGGTGTTTGGGTATTCTGGGTGAGACGTGGATCTCAGTACCGACACAGTAATGAAATAAAATCCTGAAAGTCGGTGGTCCCGAACCAAGAAAGGGGAAATCGACTATGTATCCTGGGAATCAAAAGAATCTTTGCTATTAATAATCTTGAAAAGGGTAAGAAAAAGGTGAACGCTACCCAACTCTCCGGGAAAAACTTTGTAAAGAAATATGTAGAAGGTGGTCTGAATTTGATGTCAGCTTTCATTAAGGCAGTGATAGCTGCTTTGCCTACAGAAAATTGAGAGACTTCTCTTATGAAATAACGCAACATGACATTTAGTATCTTTTGACTTCTACCGATTCCGATATATACATAAATCCGTGACTAGAAATTCAGTAGATTCGTTTTGGCAGCCGCATCGAACTAATTAGCTGGAATTTTATTTTTCGAAGGAAGTGGGGCACAGAAATAACTGGTTAAAATGCCGCCGAATTACAATTAAACCAAAGATTATAGCTGATATGTCTTGTTTTCTCATGTTCATCAATGCCCGCAATTTCAGGTCCCTGCTTGAGTTACCTGTACTGCTTCTGTCATCTCACTCCTTTGCTACTCCCCATGTCCTCGATAATCGCGACATTGGCCTCTGCTACAGTGAGCTGCTGCGCAAATATTTGCTGTACTTTCACCTGCTGAAACGTTAGCGACAGTTTATCACTACTCCACTGTTCTTCGCTGTCACTTCAGATTTTTAGTTACGCCATTCTCTAGTTATTCAAAGCCATTCCAGATTTTGGGCCATGGAGAACCTAGCATTTATCAGTGGAAGAAATGAAAGTTATTGTTTAATGTTCCTTTCACGAAGAGTTTCAAGGCGACGATTTATTACTTGAGATGACTCAACATCCTGACAGGTAAGCCGTATTCGATTCTGGTTTCAGGAACAGGCGCTGTTCTCTTATTCTCCTTGGTGGCCGCACATTGAGCCAGAATTGGAGGGTGCCTTTTTCTCGGAATCTCCTATTCAGATGCTCACCGATGGACGATTCAACCGAGTGCCTATTCTGACTGGGGTCACTTCCGCCGAGTTGGGTTTGTATCCACGAATTTCCAGTGTCATAATAAAAAGCACAGCGTAACGTTGGTGCTAGACGTCTCTGTAACTGATAATAAACGTAAATGGTTGCCATTTCCCAGAACAGCCTTCTACCTCTAACGTATTGAGTTTCTCGTTACAGTTAACCCTTTCATGAATAAAATTTATTTAGCATATGTTTGAAAACTAAAAGATCAAAACCTGTCTTCTTTTCTGATAAATAATGTAATTTAACCACAAAAAATTTTAAGTTGACTGATTCTGAAAAAAGGTGAAGTGGGACACGTATGTGCCATGAACCCTACTAGATCCGTGTTTTCGTGTGGTCGTAGGATTTCCAGAACTCAATTTTTGACTTTAGAATAATTTTATAATGATGGAAATTATTAAAAAAAACTAGTACCAAAACACTTTTATTTTACTGACAATGAAAAATATGAAATATGCTACACAAGTTTTCAACATTTTATCATGTCTTTGACGTATCACACACCAATGTTTTCTACATTTTATGAAGTTTTCTGGAGCGTATACGTCCCACTACATACAAATTATTTGCAAACCACGACAACTACTGCTGTGTGTATTAATGTTTCAAAACAATGTCTATTATTTATAAGAAAATACGTTAGATACTTCAGGCATTTTTGGAAAGGAGAAAATGATGATTTGATCTGATTTTCGTGAAACAGACACTCTATAAACACACGTCGCTCCATTCGATCACTTACAGCCTTCAGCATAACCATCTCATGGTATGTAATACACACATCAAAAGAAGTTTTGCATCAGCTCGTTCCCAGAGCTCCTGAAGATGGACGTTGACTGTGGATATTGTATCACAGACACAGTCCCTTTGACTGTTCAGATATGTCACTAAACCAGCACAAAGATATAAACAACCATGCATGAGCAGCGTCTATTAGACGGAGTGTGTCCGGCAGCCGATCATTTCCAGTCATTCCACCAGGAAGGAGGTACACGACTCGTGTTGTCTGTAGTTCAACCATGCCTAGACGGTCAATACCGCGGTTCGATCGCGTCCGCATTGATACTTGGTGCCAGGAAGGTCTCTCAACAAGGGAAGTGTTCAGGCGTCTCGGAGTGAACAAAAGCGATGTTGTTCGGACATGGATCAATCCACAGAGACAGGAACTGTCAATGGTATACCTCGCTCAGACCGCCCGAGGGCTACTACTGCAGTAGATGACCGCTACCTATGGATTATGGCTCAGAGGAATCCTGACAACTACGCCACCATGCTGAATCATGCTCTTCGTGGAGCCACAGGACGCCGTGTTACGACTCAAACTGTGCGCAAGAGGCTGCATGATGCGCAACTTCATTCCCGACGTCAGTGGCGAGGTCCACCTTCGCAACCACGACACCATGCAGCGCAGTTCAGATGGGGCCAACAACATGCCGACTGGACCGCACAGGTATGGCATCACGTTCTCTTCACCGATGAGTGTCGCATGTGCCTTCAACCAGACAATCGTCGGAGACGTGTTTGGAGGGAACCCGGTCAGGCTGAACGCCTTAGACACACTGTCCAGCGAGTGCAGCAAGGTGGAGGTTACCTGATGTTTTGAAATGGCATTAGGTGGGGTCATCGAAGGCACCGTAACGGCTGTACGATACGTGAATACTATCCTCTGACCAACAGTGCAACCATACCGGCAGCATATTGGCGAGGCATTCGTCTTCGTGGACGACAATTCACGCCCCCATCTTGCAAAAAAAAAAAAAAAAAAAAAAAAAAGGTTCAAATGGCTCTGAGCACTATGGGACTCAACTGCTGAGTTCATAAGTCCCCTAGAACTTAGAACTACTTAAACCTAACTAACCTAAGGGTAGCACACACATCCATGCCCGAGGCAGGATTCGAACCTGCGACCGTAGCGGTCGCGCGCTTCCAGTCTGTAGCGCCTAGAACCACTCGGCCGCTCCGGCTGGCGGTCATTAGTCCCCTAGAACTTAGAACTAGTTAAAGCTAACTAACCCAAGGACATCACACACATCCATGCCCGAGGCAGGATTCGAAACTGCTACCGTAGCGGCCTCGCGGTTCCAGACTGCAGCGCTTAGAACCGCACGGCCACTTCGGCCGGCCCCATCATGCACTTCTTGCGAATGACTTCCTTCAGGATAACGACACTACTCGACTAGAGTGGCCAGCATGTTCTCCAGACATGAACCGTATCGAACATGCCTGGGATAGATTGAAAAGGGCTGTTTATGGGCGACGAGACGCACCAACCACTCTTAGGGACCTACGCCGAATCGCCGTTGAGGAGTGGGACAATGTGGACCAACAGTGCCTTGATGAACTTGTGGATAGTATGCCACGACGAATACAGGCATGCATCAATGCAAGAGGACGTGCTGCTGAGTATTAGAGGTACCGGTGTGTACAGAAATCTGGACCACCACCTATGAAGTTCTAGCTGCATGGTGGTACAACATACAATATGTGGCTTTCATGAGCAATAAAAAGGGTGGAAATGATGTTTATGTTGATTTGTATTGTAATTTCCAGTACAGGTTCCGGAACTCTCAGAACCGAGGTGATGCAAAAGTATTTTTGATGAGTGTATTTTTCTCCATGTTCCGAAAACATCTAGCTACATCCTATCACTAGGCAGACATAGACGTCCCAAAGCTCCAAACTACGTATTACTTTAGTGGGACAGATTTATCCCATCAGCTACGAAAGGGTTAAGACTAATTATGTACTGTTGTATATTCAATCATAATGGCTTTTACCTGTGTCTTTACCTGACATTCGTGTACAGGTTACAATTTAGTGAACGACGAAGACAAAATCAGCAATCTGAACAACACGTTTGTGGAGTCGGTGGGCCCCAACTTGCACTTACCAACACCAGAGCAGCAAGAGGAGGCAGCTCTTAAACTTAGGGAGTTCTACTTCGGCAACGACAGTATATCTGCGAAATCCGATGCTGACGAGCTTGTGGCTGTAAGTAAATCAGCAACTACACTTAGTGCATACATACTTATAAACCAAATACTTATTTATTTCCCATCATGTACGAGTTTGCTGCCCAGTGGCTACGGGTACATTGTGGTAACTACTACGCACAAAGGAAAGCAGCTTACAGTTTTAGAATAAGGCCTTGTCGTTACATAAATTGCAGGAAAACATATCAGTATAAAATAAAATTAAAGTTAAATGTGAGACCTGAGTTTCTGCCAGCGTAGACAAAGTTCAAATTGAAAGTTTACCGTCTTACCTCCTTGCCTAGGGACACCAGATGAAAGCTGATGTCGTCAAGCCCTGAATCAAAATTGCGCAACGGATAACTGGGGAGAGGAGCTTGAGAGCGCTACCTAGAGAGCGTGTCCTTTCTGTACGACACTAGGCAAGGGGCTGGAGGACCCACACATAATTTTACAACTTGTAGCTCGGGTGTATTATATTCTAATCTGCACGCACATTTCTACGGGTAAGACGGAATTGCGTTGGCCAAATGTATACCTTCAAAGTCTCCCAATATTTTACATAGGAGATTCACTATTTGAGGAGGATAACGGGCAAACTGGGGACCAGATACTTTAACACAGGTTGTCAAATTTCCAGAATAAAACGAGCACATTCATTACCTTACGCAATCCGAAACTGGAAATAAACGAATTAGTACAAATATTCAAATACCTCTCTTCCATGCGTGAACATTGAGACAGACGCACTGAGGGTACGTCTGCTCACTTACCCGTCTTCTGTAACACTCCTCCGAATATGGCGGGCACTCGGAGGTCTTCCTGGGCCCCGGTGGAGGGGGTGGTCGAACCACTTGGCCGTGACCAACCTCTCCACCCCATATCTTGTGACACTGGAAAGTCTTTGACTTTTACCTGCCTGTGCTGTCTCTCTGATCCCCTAGCCGGGAGTAAGGTTGGCACTACTATACTACAGAACTACTTCCCAACAAAGATTTGGCCACGCTTTACGGAAAGGTGTGAGGAGGATTAGGAAAGTTCATGTGCAGATTCACATCCACGTACAAGAAACGCATAATACACGACACATATAAATACGTATTATGAAGCCTGACACATTTCTTTCCACCCGCCCACATGGGTTCTGTTGCACCCGCGGCCGGCTGCATCGTGTAATAAAATTGGCTGTGGAGCCGCCTCTGTTTCTATTTCCCGGTGCGAGCGAGCAGCGAAACCTGCTGCTTATAGAGCGGAAACTACTGTACCGTTTCAAAATGACCTATGGGTAAGCGGCCATGTGATGTCATCGATAACCACCGATATTTCGACAGGTGACCACGCTGTCATTTTTGAGGCAAAAATACAGCAAGTAAGCGATGTGCAAGTGAATTTAAAATCTCGGTTTGCAGAGAAAATCCGGAAAGATGACACACACACACACACACACACACACACACACACACACACACACGCACACACATACACACAAGCTCACACAGAGTAAACACTAGCGCCATCACACAGATGACCGACGACAGAAGTTATCGACAGTGAAAGGGAGAGATTTAATATTTTGCACCGACACCCAAGCGTTTCCCAGTGGTTGATTTTCTTAGTTATATTGAACAGGGCGTTTTTAAATACCTTCAGTGGTTGCAGAGGAGGCTAGGCGCGAGGCATGTCGACTGTTGAAATTTGAAAATTTGTGGTAAGGTCTTATGGGACCAAACTGCTGAGGTCATCGGTCCCTAAGCTTACGCACTACTTAATATAACTTACACTAACTTACGCTAAGGACAACACACACACACACACACTCATGCCCGAGGGAGGACTCGAACCTCCGATGGGGACAGCCGCGCGGTCCGTGACAAGACGCGGCTACCCCACGCGGCCCTGTCAACTGTTCACAAAGGCACATCCACCCAAGGGTAATACAACAGCAGCAGATAGGACTGCTTTACGTTCATTTAATGTTGATCTGGATACTGTTATTTTACCTGCGGACAAGGACGATACTACAGTTGTTCTGGAGAAACAGGATAACGTTCAAAAGACGCAGTGTGTACTAAATGATTCAGCGTATCGGAAGATCGGTGCTGACGTCACAAATCCTGGTGAGAAGAAATTAACAGCCTCCTGAAGAAAAGTTCCTTGTGCAGGAGACTGTCAAGAGTCTTAATCCTTACTGTGCTGCTCCCCCTGCGCTATAGGGCCTTCCGGAGATCCACAAAGGAAGGATTTCTCTGTGAGTAACATTGGTGCTCCGACATATCGTGTAGAAAAACACCTTGTTACTCCTTTGAGCCCGCTAGTTGGTCGGTATGAGTATCACATTAAGAACTAGGATGATTTCTCACGTTGATCTGCATTATATTACAGTTAGTTTTGGTGTGGTCTCTATCTTCAATCGTGTGTCACTGTCTCCTTCGTTACGGTTAATTGAGGTTAGATTTGAAGTAACGAACTAGTTTCGACACGTGTTGACTTCCACTTACTTTTTGTTCAATGACTAGTACTATGAGTAAACGCCGGCCGGTCTGACCGAGCGGTTCTAGGCGCTTCAGTGTGGAACCGCGCGACCGCTACGGTCGCAGGTTTGAATCCTGCCTCGGGCATGGATGTGTGTGATGTCCTTAGGTTAGTTAGGTTTAAGTAGTTCTAAGTTCTAGGGGACTGATGACCTAAGATGTTAAGTCCCATAATGCTCAGAGCCATTTGAACCATTTTATGAGTAAACAAGTGGAGATCCGAAGGGAAGCCCGTTGTCACCTGTTATTGCAAATTTGTTGAAAGACATCAGGGAACATGTTTTGGAGTCGGCGGCTTTCAGACGTTTGTGTACGATACATTTGTTGTGTTGTCTTATGGCAGTGATAATCTGAACGACTTTTTAGAAGACCCAAATTCAATCCGCCCGAATATTCGTTTCACGATGGAAATGGAAATGGATGACTGCCTTTCCATCCTTAGTGCTTTGGTCAGGAGGAAGATTGATGCTACGTTGGAAGATGCTGTTTATAGGAAGCCTACACACTCACTTATATCTACAGTCTGATTATTGTCACCACGCGGCTCGGCGTGAAGGGGTACTTCATACCTCGGTTCACATGGCCCGCGTCATTGCAGATCCTGAAAGATTGTCAGCCGAGTTAGCCCATACTGAGGTCATCTTCTATCAGAATGGATAAAGTGAAAGACAGATCAGACTAGCGCTGCGCTATCGACCAACAGTGCACCGGGTGAGTGATGATACTAGCGAGTTGGTACCAAGGTCTACGGCCATTCTGCCGTACGCAGGAGCATCTCTAAGACTGGTCATATTTTGCGGAAATATGGTGAGAAATGTTTTTTATGACCTCCATCTAAGGTTAGGGCCCTTTTAAGTTCCATTAGCGTTCTGGCTTGCTTAGGGCGCTGTCGCTCGTATTCCTTGCTGTTGTGGCATGCCATATATTGGTCAGACTGACAATGACTATCAGTTCTTACAAGAACTGCCATTACAGGTACCCTTAAAAAACAGATAAACAGACACAATTCTATACCATCTTTTTTTTTCAAATATATGTTGAATACTAGCTGTACCCATTGCACATCAATAATTTTGTTATCCTGAGTTTGTAAGGGTTCCTTTTTTTCAGCTAGTAATCGAAGTGAGATTTTGCCACCAGAGCAGCACTAACTAACCGCTTCTTCCTTGCATTTCAATGCATCACAGTGCCCACATTTTTTATTCATTCTCCCTCAGATGGCTCATCGATGATGAACGTAGTGAATTAATGGATCACAATGAAGTGCAGTCTCACTGGAAGCCTCCTACGTTCTACGAGTACATGCGAAGGCACGACGTGACTCCGTCTTTCGTACAGCATTTAAATGACGGTGTCGGTGTTAGTCTTGGCTCAAAGGGCTCTGAGCACTATGGGACTTAACTTCTGAGGTCATCAGTCCCCCAGAACATAGAACTACTTAAACCTAACTAACCTAAGGACATCACACACATCCATGACCGAGGCAGGATTCGAACCTGCGACCGTAGCGGTCGCGCGGTTCCGGACTGTAGCGCCTAGAACCGCTCGCCCACCCCGGCCGGCTGTGAGTCTTCAGGTGTCTCAAAAGCTATAGGAGGCGCGTAACACACAGCATCTAAAATGCGACGGGCTTGAGACTTTTCTGATGTCTCTCCAACTCTTAAGACCGCATGATGTTCTAAGGTCCGGCGGATCTGAGAGTGATACGAGATCTGTTGTGTTCGAGTAACTTCCGCAGGTCGAGCTCTCTAAGAATTATGTGCTGAATCAGACTCACTTTTGCGACGGATACCGTTAAATAAGTAACATTAATAGGTCCTAATTTGTTTCTTGAGGCTTTCCCGCTGTAATAGTTTTAAACACCGTTCTCGGGCTTACCGGAGAATTTCATTGGCGTATCTCTAGAATATTTCGCCGTAAAAACTGTCCAGCTTCGCCAGGGTGTATTAATTCTTTTTAAAATTCCAGAAAACACGCGCACGAGTAAACATGGGATTCGTACTGTCAAGGAATAATCTATAAGCACTCAGAGTCACCGACCTCCGCGGAAGCGTCGTCTGCATCCCGCTCACGTATACCATGTTTACAAATAGTAAGTTCTCAAAAAGTTAAAACGAATTTTCGAAATAGCCTATTTTCTTCCTCGGGGCTCAAGCCATACTCATACCACATTTCATATTCATCTACATCATACTCCGCAAGCCACATAATGGTGTGTGCCGGGGGCACTTTCGGTACTACTATCTGATCTCTCCAACCCTGTTCCACTCACGAATAGTGCGTGGGAAGAATGATTGTCGGTAAGCCTCTGTATTGGCTCTAGTTCCTCGAATTTTCTCCTCGTGGTCAATACGCGATTTGTATGTGTGTGTGTGTGGGGGGGGGGGAGTAATATGTTGTCTGACTCCTCCTGAAAAATGCTGTCCCGAAATTTCAATAGCAAATCTCTCCGTGATGCACTAAACCTCTCTTGTAGCGTCTGCCAATGGAATTTGTTTAGCATCTCCGTTACGCTCTCTTGCCAGCTAAGCGATACCGTGAAGAAACGCGCCGCTCTTCGTTGGATCTTCTCTATCTCCTCTGTCAGTCCTACCTGATAGGGATCCCAGATAGATGAACAATACTAAAGAATCGGGCGAACAAGCGCCTTATAAGCAACTTCTTTCTTGGATGAGATACATTTCCTTAAGATTCTTCCGATTAATCTGAGTCTGGTGTCTGCTTTTCCTACTATCTGTTTTATGTGGTCATTCCAGTTAAGGTCGCTCTGGATAGTTACGCCTAGATATTTTACGGCAGACGCTGTCTCCAGCTGTTTGTCATCAATAGTGTAGCTGTACAGTAGTGGATTTCTTTTCCTATGTACGCGCAACATGTTACATTTATTTACGTTCAGGGTCAGGTCAACTGTCAGAGTCTGCACCATTCCTCAATTCTCTGCACGTCGTTCTGCAAATTCTTGCTATCTTCTGGCGTTGCTAATTTGATGTAAACAACTGCAACATCTGCGAATAGTCTTAAAGAGCATGAGACGCTTTCTACTCGATCACTTATATATCCTGTAAACAGCAACGGTGCTATCACGCTTCCCTGTGGTACTCCGGATATTACTTTTGTTGTGGACTGGCAAGACAGCCAAGCCACTAGGAGGAAGCCGAAAGGCACGCGTTTAAGCTCACGCAGGCTGGCCTGAGGTCTCGAACAGTTAAAGGAGTTGAGTCTAGTAAAAAAAGTGCGGAGCTTCTGGAATACTTAACTTTAACCCATAATTGGTGAACATCGCTCTTGACGGTACATGTTTTATAGCATCAATAGTGACTGGTAATAGCGCCTTGCTAGGTCGTAGCAAATGACGTAGCTGAAGGTTATGCTAACTATCGTCTCGGCAAATGAGAGCGTAATTTGTCAGTGAACCATCGCTAGCAAAGTCGGCTGAACAACTGGGGCGAGTGCTAGGAAGACTCTCTAGACCTGCCGTGTGGCGGCGCTCGGTCTGCAATCACTGATAGTGGCGACACGCGGGTCCGACGTATACTAACGGACCGCGGCCGATTTAAAGGCTGCCACCTAGCAAGTGTGGTGTCTGGCGGTGACACCACAACTTTAACATCTGTCGATTTAGTTCCGTCAAGAGTAACGTGTTGAGTTCCACCTGCAATAAAATCTTGAATCCAGTTGCTGGTTTGCTCCGATACCTCGTCAGCTAGTATTTTTTTCATTAAACAGCAATGGAGGACGGTGGCAGATGTCTCACTGAAAGCAAGGAACACGGCATCAATCTGAACTCCGTTGTCCACTGCGCTGTGGATGTCATGGAGGAACAGAGCGAGCTGAATTTCGCAGGATCTCTGTTTGCGGAACCCATGTTGATTTCCGCAAAGGTGGTGTTCATTTTCCAAGGACGTCATAGAGCATAAAACATGTTTCACACTTCTACAACAGATTGACGTCAACGATATAGGTTTATAATTGTGTGCATATGCGTTACGGCCTTTCTTAGAAACGGGAATGACATGTGCTTTTTTCCAGTCGTTAGGTACCTTTCGTTGTTCAAGCGATCTACGATAAATTACTGATAGAAGGGGAGCAAGTTCTTTCACACAATTTTTATAGAATCTTATAGGTAAATCATCTGGTCCTGAAACCTTTCCACTACTAAGCAACTGTAGCTGGTTTTCAATTCCGCGATCGGTTATCTCAATATCTGCCATTTCGACGTTCGCACGACGATTGAAAGGAGGGACAGTGTTACGTTCTTCCACGGTGAAACAACTTCGGAAGGCCGAATTCAGTATTTCTGCCTTCTCTCTGTTATCTTCCGTTTCCGTGCCGGTGTGGTCGCCTGAGAGAATGAATAGATGATTTTGAACCATTTACTGACTTTACATACGACCAAAATCTCTTCGCGTTTTACTGAGATCGTTTGACAGCGTCTTGCTTTCAGAATCATTGAACACTTTTCTCGTTCTACGATAATGACCGAAGCAGAAGAAACGAATTGAAATTTGTGCTGCGGCCGGGACTCGAACCCGAGTCTTCTTGCTTGCTAGGCAGAAATGCTAACCATTACACCACCACAACACTTTCGTTAACACTGCTGCACGAACTACCCAGGTTGAGTGCCCTCCACAACACAAACTTCCATTCATATATTCAGCCTATTTTCCCTTACATTTAATTATAAGATATAAGCTTCTCTCATTGCTCTCCTTACTCTCATTTTAGCTTCGTTCAGCTTTTGTTTGTCAGCTAGGTTTTTACTTCTCTTGAACTTGAGATGAAGTGTTCTTTGTTTACGTATCGCTTTCTAACGCGGCTATAGCATGGTAGATCTTTCCCATCCCTAAAAACAATGTCACACGATTCCCTATTCTGGCACCAATTTTGATGGCATAAATCTTCCAATTTGTACCTGGCAAGTTGAAGTCACCTCCTGTTACAACGGCATGATCAGGAAAATTACTAATGATATTCTGCAAGTTCTGTCTGAAGCGCTCTGTAACTACAGATCCTGACGCAGGTGGTCTATAAACGCATCCGATTACCATTTTTGACCTTTCTTTGATACTCAATTTCACCCAGATTAATTCACATTCGAAATGCGTGTTAACCTCGCTAGATTTTATCGAATTCTTTTACTGCAATAAACACGTCGCCACCATTGGCGACTAACCTCTCCTTACAATAAACATTCCGGTCTGGACTTAGGTTTTCATTGTCTTTGACGTCTGGCTTCAACCAGATTTCTTTTCCTAATACTATCTGTGCATTATAACGTTCAGTAAGCGATACTAATTTTGGGATCTTTCCTTGGATGCTCCTGCAGTTTACTAAAATCACATTGTTTTCTATCTCTGATCTGCGAGGACCAAGATTCTCTGAGGTCGCTGTGCCTGATTTAACAGGCAAATCATCTTTGCTCCCAAGAGAGGGGTTCTCTAACCTAAAAAAGCCCCATGTGCACGCCACACCTATTCCGCTACACTAGTAGCCGCTTCCTGCGTGTAGTGCACGCCTTACCTATGAAGGGAAACCCTACAATTCTGCACCCGATAGCAGAGGTCGAGAAACTCGCATCCTATACCGTTGCAGAGCCGTCTGAACCTCTGGTTTAGACCTTCCACTCTGCTCCAAACCAGAGGACCACCATCAACCCCGGGTACGATGCTACAAATAGACAGCTTAGTCTGCAGCTCGTGTGCGTTGCTGGTTGCCTTCACCAAATCAGCCAGCCGCCGAAAGGCGCCGAGGATGGCCTCAGAACCCAAGTGGCAGGCGTCATTCGGGCCGACATGTGCCACTACATGCAGCCGGTTGCACCCAGTGCACTCGATAGCCGCCGGCAGGGCCTCCTCCACATCACGGATGAAACTTCCCGGCAAACATACCGAATGCACACTGGAATTGTTTCCCGCCTTGCCTACAATTTCCGTGAGGGGCTCCATCACCCTCCTAACATTGGAGCTCCCAATGACTAGCATACCCTCCCTCTGTACTTGTCCGGACTGGACAGGAAAATCGACCGCTGGCCTAACAGGAGAGGTATCCAGTGCTGGCTCGGAGTTATCATCAGCACTGGGAAGCACCGATACTGCTCCCTCTTCCGCCTTCCGCCCAGTGACACGCGAACCCACTACTGTCTGCCACCCACTTTGGAGTGAGGAAGGACCGGTCAAATGTTGCCTATCGGAAGCCGCTGCGACGTCCGGGTCACCAGGGGATTCCAGTCGCACCAAAGGTGTCGCAGGTCTCGTCACTGGCGCCCCGACGTCCCCGCAGCTTCGAGCATTAGCTAGAAGCATGTCGACGGTAGCCAACGCAGATTCCAGCTGTAATTTCATCAAAATCGATTACGCCGTTTAGTCGTGAAAACGTGACAGATTTACTTCCGTTTTTATAATATTGGAATTGATATTATAGTGTGTAATATGAATCAAACAAGTAAAGGATTGCATAGGCATTGTATTAATTCCGTTGAACTGTATTATGTAGAAAAAACCAAACAACAAAAGCATTTTCAGAAATATGATCAAGATCAAAAGTGAAGACTACATCTAAACACACTCTACATCTACATGGATACTCTGCAAATCACATTTAAGTACCTGGCAGAGGGTTCATCGAACCACCTTCACAATTCTCTATTATTCCAATTTCGCATAGTGTGCGGAAAGAATGAACGCCTATATCTTTCCGTACGAGCTCTGATTTCCCTTATTTTATAGCGGTGATCGTTCCTCCCTATGTAGGTCGGTGTCAACAAAATATTTTCGCATTCGGAAGAGAAAGCTGGTGATTGGAATTTCATGAGGAGATTCCGTCGCAACGAAAAACGCCTTTTTTTAATGATGTCCATACCAAATCCTGTATCATTTCTGTGACACTCTCTCCGATATCTCGCGATAATACAAAACTTGATGCCTTTCTTTGAACTTTTTCTATGTGCTCCGCCAGTCCTATCTGGTAAGGATCCCACACCACACCGCGCAGCAGTATTCTAAAAGAGGACGGACAAGCGTAGTGTAGACAGTCTCCTTAGTAAGTCTGTTACATTTTCTAAGTGTCCTGCCTATAAAACGCAGTCTTTGGTTAGCCTTCCCCACAAAATTTTCTTTGTGTTCCTTCCAAATTTCATATTAAGTTGTTCGTAATTGTAATACCTAGGTATTTAGTTGAATTTACGGCTTTTAGATTAGACTGATTTATCGTGTAACTGAAGTTTAACCAGTTCCTTTTAGCAGTCATGTGGATGACTTCACACTTTTCGTTATTAACGGTCAACTGCCACTTTTCGCACCATTCAGATAACTTTTCTAAATCATTTTGCAGTTTGTTTTGATCTTCTGATGACTTTATTAGTAGATAAACGACAGCGTCATCTGCAAACAACAGAAGACCGGCTGCACAAATTGTCTCCCAAATCGTTTATATAGATAAGGAACAGCAACGGGCCTATAACACTACCTTGGGGAACGCCAGAAATCACTTCTGTTTTACTCGATGACTTTTCCTCAGTTACTACAAACTGTAACCTCTGACAGGAAATCACAAATCCACTCACATAACTGAGACGATATTCCATAAGCACGCAATTTCACTACGAGCCGCTGGCGTGGTACCTTGTCAAAAGCCTTCCGTAAATCCAGAAATACGGAATCGATCTGAAATCCCTTGTCAATAGCACACAACACTTCATGTGAATAAATAGCTAGTTGTGTTTCACAGGAACGATGTTTTCTAAACCCACTTTGACTGTGTGTCAATAGACCGTTTTCTTCGAGGTAATTCATAATGTTCGAACACAATATGTTCCAAAATCCTGCTGCATATCGATGTTAACGATATGCGCCTGTAATTTAGTGGAATACTCGTACTACCTTTCTTGAATATTGGTGTGATCTGTGCAACTTTCCAGTCTTTGGGTACGGATCTTTCGTCGAGCGAACGGTTTTATATGATTCTTAAGTATGGAGCTAATGCATCAGCATACTCCAAAAGAAACCTAACTGGTATACAGTCTGGACCAGAAGACTTGTTTTAATTAAGTGATTTATCCTACTCCGAGGATATTTACTTCTACGTTACTCGTGTTGGCAGCTGTTCTCGATTCGAATTCTGGAATACTTACTTCGTCATATTTTGTGAAGGCATTTCGGAAGGCTGTGTTTAGTAATTCTGCTTTGGCAGTACTGTCGTCGATAGTATCTCCATTGCTATCGCGCAGAGAAGGCATTGATTGTTTCTTGCCGCTAACATATTTCACATACGACCAGAATCTCTATGGACTTTCTGCCAGGTTTCGAGACACAGTTTCGATTTGGAAACTGTTATAAGTATCTCGCATTGAAGTCCGCGCTAAATTTCGAGCTTCTGTAAAAGGTAGCCAATCTTGGGGATTTTGCGTCTGTTTAAATTTGGCATGTTTGTTTCGTTGTTCTTGCAACAGTGTGCTAACCCGTTTTGTGTGCCAAGGAGGTTCAGCTCCGTCGTTTGTTAATTTATTTGGAATAAATCTCTCAATTGCTGCCGATTCTATTTCTTTGAATTTAAGCCACATCTGGTCTACACTTATATTATTAATTTGGAATGAGTGGAGACTGTCTCTCAGGAAGACTTCAAGTGAATTTTTATCTGTTTTTTGAATAAGTACATTTCTCGCTTATATGTCGAGGATTTGGGGATTACAATATTCAGTCTCGCTACGACAACCCTGTGTTCACTAATCCCTGAATCGGTTTTGATGCTCGTTGTGTACTCAGGATTATTTGTTGCTAACAGGTCAAGTGTGTTTTCACAACCGTTTACTATTCGCGCGGGTTCATGAACTAACTGCTCGAAATAATTTTCAGAGAATGCCTTTAGCACAATTTCAGATGATATTTTATGCGTACCTCCGGAATTAAACATGTATTTTCGCCAACATATCGAGGGTAAATTAAAGTCACCACCAACTATTATCGTATGAATCGGGTACGTGTTTGAGATCAAAGTCAAGTTTTCTTTGGACCTTTCAGCAACTGTATCATCTGGATTGGGAGGTCGGTAAAAGGCCAATTATTATTTTATTCCGGTTGCCAACAATGACCTCTTCCCATACTAACTCACAGGAAGTGTCTACCCAATTTCACGACAAGTTAAACTACTTCTGACAGCAACAAACACGCCACCGCCAACCGTGTTTAGCCTATCCTTTCGGAACACCGTTAGGTTCTTCGCAAAAATTTCGGCTGAACTTATATCTGGCTTTAGCCAGCTTTCAGTGCCTGTAACGATTTGAGCATCAGTGCTTTCCATTAGCGCTTGGAGCTCTGGTACTTTCCCAACACAGCTACGACAATTTACAACTGTTATACCAATGGTTCCTGTATCTACATTCTTCCCGTGTTCAGTCTTCACCATTTGTGAATGAAGCCCTTCTTGTGTTTTCCCGAGACCCTCTGACCGAAAAAACAGCTCAAGCCCACACCAGACTAAATAAGTATTCCAAACACTAAATATTTTTCCATAATTCGCGTAATATTCCTCAGATAAATATCTTGTACTATACCCTTTCCAGTGTAGCCTATGTCCTTCCTCGGCATTCAAGTTATATCCATACCAAATTTCTTCAAAATCGATTAAGCGGTTTACTCGTGAAAAATTAGCGGACAGACTTATTTTTCCGTTTATAATATTAGTATGAATTACATCGAAAGGTTTGCATATAATATTTTCAGTTCATAAACACAATGCTACCATACGCACTGTTACATATATACATCCACTCTACACATTGTAGTCAGACAGCGGGACCAGCTTTTTGTGTGTATGCCTCGTACATATTTGCTACATGCGATAATAATCACCTCAGCTGTGAAAACTGCCATTTCTCTAATCACAACATGAACAGATTCAGGCTATTATTCGATTGCTTTTGAAGGTCGTCCAATTTGCTTTTCATCTACAAAATATGATCGTGTGCCATTGTTGGCCGGGAAGCCCCACCCGAGGAAGTTCGGCCGCCGAGGTGCAAGTCTTATTTAATGTGACGTCTCTTTGGGCGACTTCCGTGTCGGTGATGGTGGATGATGATGAGGGCAACACAACACCCAGTCCACGAGGGGAGAAGATCTCCAACGTGGTCTGGAATCGAACACAGGACCGCCGCATAGTAGGCAACGCGTTTCCACTCAGCTGAGCAGGTGGACTTTCATGTACAATTTTCTCTTATACTGATTTGCATATTGACACCCGTCTGAGAAAAGTATGTGCATTTTCTGTCCATTCTCCGTATATTCACTAATTTCTATTACTAACGATGACTTTACAAGACTAGAAACAACAATTTTCTGGCCAAACATCATGCACAGCGATCGTTTTGATGATTTCATCTTCACGAAATCTCGCAATGGCACCGCAGTCCCCTCTGTGGTACACGGTATAGTGTGATGAGAAAAAATATCTTTCCGATGCGTTATAAAATTGTTTCACTCAGTTCAGTACCTAACAAATGCTGCAAGATTCATGTAAGCTCTACAGGTACGTCAGCTGGCTCAGTTCAAAATATTCAGCAATTATAAACAAAATAACAACTTGGGTGTGATGACCATGTATTCGTAATTTATTCGTGACTGAGATCAGGCGCAATAGTCATGTAAAAGGTGCAACGGTCATGTAAAACAGTTTTTTAAGGATTAGTATAAACGCGCATGACTGTGTAACGGCCCAGTCCGTTAAGCACAGCAAAAATTAACAGGGTTTTAAGACTACAAAAAAACAGAAAGCTGAGAAGCTGCTTACAAACTCTCAACAGAACGAGACAGAATGGCTGAAATATTGTTCACGGCTGTTTTGGAGAGAGCCTGATATACTACTTTGAGGAACGCCATTCCCTTAGATGAAAGATTCTGAAAATGCGTCGCTGACACGGAAGTAGATGAAATATACTCCAAAAAAGCACTTCAAAACGGATGATACGAAAGTTTAGCAATACAATGGTTTTGTAGCGATACCTCACAGACGTCCGGAGTGTGTCTCACGAAACGTTCCTCACAAAGGTGAGCAGAGAATTGTTTCGTTGCAGAACCCGAGTGTACTGACGCTGGGAATGCGCTTTAAAAAGCCTGAAAACTGTGCAGTAGCTTACAATTTGCAAATAAAGACATAATCTCAGTGGAGATCTCCGTAACTTAACGTTTCAAAGAGTTTATATCACAGACCCATTCATAATTTTATAAAATAAACTGTTTGCAACAGTCAGTTTTATGATGAAGTAAAGAGCGTAAAACGACACATTTCCTTTCTATAGATCGTATGATAGCTTTTATGAAATCATTAAAATTTGTCGCGAGTGTGGCTCAAGTCCTAGTAGACGTGTTGTGAGTTATTTGTGATCCAGCCAGCCAGATACCAGACGCCTTGCAGAGAGCTGAAGTTTGCGAATATCCAAAGTACTTCTCATAGTTGGCAGTAAGTTGATGATAAACGTTGTTCAGTTCTTGTATTATATTGTGCGTCAGGGCCAACAATGTCGGAGCTGCCGCGGCAATTACAGTGACGTTGTGATCAACCCAGGTACGCACTCTTGTTGGTAGCCATCTCTAGATCTGTCTTCTCTGATTCTGCATGGTTTGTAATAGAACTCCAAAACCTTTCCCCTCTGGAAGGCACAGACAACGGGAAGCTTCCCACGCAAAAATGACTCCAGTTGGGTGGTACGTGGGTGTCGAGTGTTGGAACATCATCCTAACCCTCAAATGCTATGCGTGGAAATGTCAGGATAGTAGGATGACTAGTTCACAGGCCCCATGGGAAACAATTACTGCATTGTCTAATGGCTAGCTTACGTGGAGAACCATCTAGGTTGTGGGTGTCAACTGTAGGATGCCTCGTTTGTGGCAAATCTTGTATCAGTGAATCACTTTTGCATCTGAAAGTAAAGTTAGTGGTGCAAAACGCTTGTGAACAGATGCCAGGGCTAACTACGGCCAAGGCAACATACTTGAATGTATCTGCGATAGAGCGTATGCTAATGTAATAGGCACACGTAACGGAATACTCACTTGTAGGTTATTCCTGAATAAAACAGCGCAGCTATTGATTTTGACTAGCTCTAGCCGTCGGTAGGAGGTTTTACGCGTCATAATTGACACAGAACTAAAATAACTGCCCACCAGAGATGAATCTTGTAGATTAAAATATATAATTTTTTGTAATTAGCACATAAAACTATAATGTAACTGTGCTTGCGCAAATTTTATGATTTACAGGAGACCATATGTAAATTGTTACCTGAGAGAGAAAATGTTTTGAATATTTTTGTATATATAAACTCATGAGAAAAGCGTCAATGGAAAAAGCTGACGGTTCTAGGCGCTTCAGACTGGAACCACGCGGCCGCTACGGTCGCAGGTTCGAATCCTGCCTCGGGCATGGATGTGTGTGATGTCCTTAGGTTAGTTAGGTTTAAGTAGTTCTAGTTATAGCGGACTGACGACCTCAGATGTTAAGTCCCATAGTGCTCAGAGCCATTTGAAAAAGCTGAGAAGACTTAGTAGTGTAACTGAGTAATAGAAACGTTGACATACGAACTGGTGGGAAGATGGACTGGAAATAAGGGCGAAATGGTATGGTAGTGGTGGCTGTGTGATGTGAGGTCTGAGAAACACTTCATGATACAGTTATTGATTAAGAGCTAAAGTTATTAAAGAAAAAAAAAAACACAAACGTAAGAGGACATAAACTCCGGTGGCACACCACGAATTCTTTCCTTATGCCAACCTCCTCATCTCGGAGAACCACTTGTACCCTACATCCTCAATTATTTGTTGGGTGTGTTCCAATCTCTGTCTTCTTTTACAGTTTTTGCTATCTAACACTCCCTCTAGTACAATGGAAATTATTCCTTGATGTCTTCATACGTCGTATCATTCTGTCCCTACCTGTCATAGAAATGCCAAAATTAAGTACGTGTTCAATTGTGAATTGTAATATAGCATACATCTTACTTAAGTTATGTAGAAGATTATTTATTTCGTCCTTTCCACTCTGTATAGTATTTACATGTCGTCAGTGTAAAAAATAAATTTACTTCGGATTTTCATTGAAAAAAAAAGATTCAATATGATTCATAAATATATCAGCTACCATTCCACTTAGCGAATTGCCCATAGGCAACCCATCCTTGTGGCAATATACCTTATTGTTGAACGGAAAGCAGTTAAATTCTAGTACATTTTCAAGCAAATCAGTGAAGTCTTCTAGTTCTCAAGTATTCACCGTCTTATCCTTCAACAAATTGGGTTTAATAATATTTATTGTTTCTTTAACTGGAATGTTAGTGTAGAGGTTGTTAATGTTCAATGATAGAAACCTTGCATCGTAAAATGTCAATATTAAAATTCTCCTGGGCTATTTTTAATATGGAAATAATTTTCATTTGAGGATACTGTCTTTAAAATTTTATTCACTTTTTGTTTAGTAAATAAGACTTACAGTCAATGTTGTTATCAATAGATCAGATAGGGGTATCCTGTTTATGTAATTTAGGTTGGGCTTTCACTATGGGTAATAGCAGATTCATCACTTTCAAATACCTAAGCTTTTTCTTGTGGTAAAAACAAATAATTACTGTCATCAGCTAGTTTACTAATTTTAGCTTGGTAGGATCCTTAGTACCCTCACATATATCATCTTCATTAACGAGATCGAAAGTTTTGCTAATGTGCTTATCTTCTCTAGTAGGGAAAAGTGGGTCTTGATTAGGTACTATAACTTGTATAACTGTTAGTTTATTATTTATGAGTTTTAAGGCTTGGGGATCTTCACTAGATTTTGTTTATTTTCTCATTTTCAATAAATTGCTTAGTTTGCAGAGCAATTTTGAACTGTTCCAATCTACCAAGTGTAGCCATTTTTGTGACAGTCTTTAATTGTGCAATAATACATCTTACATTAATCGATTTAAGTCAGGTGCAATATTATATTTGAGACTTGTATACATTAATTCAGTTGGATTACTTGCAATTCGTCACTCGTGGATAAAAATATATGTATGCTACTTATGTTATCATAACTGCTTTGTTATTATTATTACACCGAGAATTAGTTTTCTTCAGATGGTATCTTTTGTTACATCCTGTTGTGTGATTATCTTATCTATGGAAGTGAGGACCACAGTAAAAAATCAAAGGTGAAAATCATACATTTCGTAAGTCAGATGTTCTTCTAACTTGTATACCTTTTTAATTTCGCTTTTAATCCAATACAAGCATTTGTAATTCTCAGTGACAGGTAAAACAGCCACCAGGACGCATTAGTGTTGTTTGTGTTTAGTGTTGGTACCAAGTCTGGTAGTGATGTGAAGAATGTCAAATTTGGAGTGATCTCTTTGAAGGGCAAGACGATGTTGCATATTTATTTGAAATAAAGTTATCAGCGTATTACAAGGCTTGAAAGGGTCCTCATTATGAGTCTCCGACTGTCCAGCTAATTGAATTGTGCAATATGTATTGTGGCGTATTCAAGTGGGACAGTGATCTGATGTTGGACTGCATGGGAATGGGATAGGAGGTGTACTCGTTGTCAAGATTCTGTTTAACCAAGTGTGGTCATCACAGGAGAGGATTGACATATTGTGTACTAAACACATTTTAACTCTTTCACGTCTGTGCTTGTCTTTCAGTAACAATCAATGGACTCCCTGTAGAATCCTGATCATCCCAAGCCATTCGTAAGAACCTAGAACCAGTCTGACTAGGGAATTACCGTCCTACGTGCTGGCTTCCCTGCAACTTCCTCGTCATCCCATAACACTGTTCGCAGAATAGAAGCGGCCTGACTAGAGAATTACTGCCCCATGTGTAGGCTTCCCTTTGCTGTCATGAGTGGGGAGCTTGGACTGGTCATGAGCAGTGTTGTGTTGTCTTCAGCGATGAGTAGTGGTTCTGCGTACCTAAGATGATCATTGTACAGTGGAGACCTGAGGTGAGATACCATGCTTAAAATGTTTTGGAGAGGCACAGCAGTGTTACTCCTGGCATCGTAGAGTGGGGAGCCACCAGGTATGAGCTGAGGGCATGACTGGCCGTGATTGATGGAAATTTGGTGACACAGTGGTACGGCACTGAGATCCTGCGTCCTTATGTGTGCCTCTAGGGTTTTTAGTATCGTGGTTCCATTATTCAACAAACCACTCCTCATCCACAATGGGCGCATGTTTCTATGAATGGTCCACTGAGGTATTCCCATCGCCAACTACAGCCCCAGATCTATTCCCAATAAAAGGTGTGAGACCAACACAACTCAACTGTCTCTGTGACAGTATATAGGACATTAAATACTAGTTATAGCAGTAGTGGGCCATCTTGCGTCAACAGAGAATAGAAGGGCTCTATGACACCAGTCCTAATAGAATCATTACATTTATCCAGCTCAGATGCTCATAACGTCATAGCGATAGGTGTTGCTCATACTGCCAAGTCCTTTGTAAATTTGACACGAGTTTGTAATTATCGAAGTAGCGTACTGACTCTCAACTTGCGAAGCTTCATTGTGTTTTCTTCTCCTCTTCTGGATGCTTCACTTTTCGTCGGGCAGTGTATTTTCGAGGGGGTACCCAAAAAGATCCAGAATAGCATTGCCGTGGGCGGAGCCTGCGTAGTACGGATTTCTGCAACTAGGAGTGTATAGTACAACTCATTAATAGTTCAGTACCGCCTGTGTTGTCGACCTGGCTTGTTCTGTTCATCTGGAGTGATGATTGTTTTGTTAGCGCAGTTTTAGTCTTGTTTCGTTTTTATAATGGCAGTTTTAAGTCGGGCAGTAGTAGCCGACCGAGACAGACGCAGCAACTGGGAAGTAACCGATTTTGTGATATTTACGAGTTCCTAACTAGGAACGAATTTTATTATATCATCTGTGTGCTCCAATAGTTTAATTTCTTGTGTTTCTGCATCTAAATTTAATATCTAATTGCCTCAGTTTTCGTTTTCGTCGGAAACTAACCCGCTTCTGTGACGTATTAAAAGTTCCTAATCAGGGGCAAATTATTTAGTTTCACCTGAGTGCTTCGATGGTTAGGTATTTGAATATCTGCGAATTACTAGACACAGTTCGTGTGTTTTCGTCAGGGTCCACAGTAGAGTTGCGCAGCACGTGCCGATAGTCCGTTTATCTGCATTGTTTAGTTTTCCATGGTCTTTAGTACGGACAGGGACTGCGATTGTTGTGTGCGGATGCGAGCAGAGTTGGTGACACTTCTCTCTCAGCTTCCGGCTGTGATGGCTTCGGTCACACAGCTTGAGGCTGCATTGGATGGGCACCACTGTTGTGGGCCGGCCAAGGGGATCCAAAGAACGTCCAGCACGTGCGAGTCCTCCGATCGGTTCTCACCGGTGGCCAACCCAGTTACTTCTCGCACTGAGGCAGACCCCTCACCTGTGGTCGAGTGGGAGGTCGCCCCAGGGCGAAGCAGGCGACCAAAGACTTCCCAGGGGGCCGCACTTAAGACCTCCCCGGTTTGTCTCACAAACAAGTTCCAGGTGCTGTTTGTGGCTGATACTGTCGCTGAGCCAGGTGTTGTCGCCTGTCCTGTTTCAGAGGAAACCACTCAGCCTGCAAGATCCTGGCAATCACAGAAGGTGGGGTTATTGGTAGTTGGGAGCTCCAACGTTAGTCGCGTTATGGAGCCCCTTAGGGACTTGGCTGACAAGAGGGGTAAGAAAACCAATGTGCACTCCGTGTGCATACCGGGTGGAGTCATACCAGATGTGGAAAGGGTCCTCCCAGACATCATGAAGAGCACAGGGTGCAGCCAACTGCAGGTGGTTGCTCACGTCGGTACCAATATGTGTCACTATGGATCAGAAGAGATTCTCTATGGTTTCGAGCGGCTAACAGAAGTGGTAAAGGCTGCCAGGCATGCTTACAAGATGGAAACAGAGCTGACGATTTGCAGCATAGTCGACAGGACCGATTGCGGACCTCTGGTAAAGAGCCGAGTGGAGGGTCTGAATTAGAGGCACAGACGGTTCTGCGACCATGTTGGCTGCAGATTCCTCGATTTGCGCCAAAGAGTGGTTGGGTTTCGGGTTCCGCTGAACAGGTCAGGTGTCCACTATGCGCAGGAGGCTGCTACACGGGTAGCTGGGGCTGTGTGGCGTGGACTGGGTGGTTTTTTTTAGGTTAGAGGGTCCGCGGGAACTAAGCTGTGGATCAGCAGCAGCAACTGCAACAAGAACATTAATTTCCCCCTCTTCTGTCGTCACTTGTTTCCTTCTGTTACGTTGGCTGGGTGTTACACTACCACCTCCACGTAACTGGTTGAAGAGGTTGATAAATAATTGCCGAGATGGTTGACGTCTATTGGATTATCTTGCTGCATACAACGTACAAGAACGAACTGCGTTCTTCTAACACTCTCCTTACACTATGAGCATGTTGTTTTTTTCTGCATTCTTAAATTTCGTCGTGCACTCAAGAGCTACTGTATGGACTGTGACACACTAACTGACTAGTAAGATGCAATGCATTCAAGGAACACACAAAAATATTGTAAGCAAACATAGCATCGTACATTGCAACGACGTAAGTTGAATTGCAGAAACAAGTAACGGTGTCCAAATTTTTCAAAATACGATATCTCGTAAAGGACTCTCATTAGAATACTGCAACCAACACACTGACGTTCTAATTTAGCCTACTTTAATTTGTTAATGTCAATAGGCATTAATCCATTTAAAAAGTGTATATTTGCACATAAATAAACTTTCTAAGTATTACTACAATCTGTTTTATCGGCCTCCGACTACCAATCCACAAGAGTGAAAACCGGCAACTAGCTTCAATGCAACTCAAATCAAATGAATTAGAGAATATTATGATACTAAAAAATGAGATGTGTCATTCAAGCAATTGACTGTCGTGTATCAAAAGACCGTGAAGGGATGTTAAAATCTGATGGCCTCTCGCCGCTGAGGATATCTGCTCATGCCTCACAGTGCTGCTCTGGCGTGTACCTTGGTAGCCTAATATTTTTTAATGTGGTTGTTGATGTGACTACTGTGGCTAGAGATGGTTTTTCTGGTGCCGTGTGACACCCTGTCTGTCAACGAAAATGTGCATTCTCTGGCCATGGGTGGCCTCCATCACAGCTGGAGCCCACTACATCGACCTACCAAACGTACAGGACCAAATTTCATCACCCATCCTCAAACAAGAGGTGCTTGGCGTGTGTAATGGAGTGGAGCAGGTGCAGTAAGATTCTCTTCTTTCATTAAGTGTCGCCGATGGGCTTTTTCGTTTATTGGGATTGTGTGATATGTGCTTTAGAATAGGTAAAACGTTGCTTCTGTGTTTCCTTCCCCACCTTCCCTAGGGAAATATTCAGCTTATGCTTGAATGTGTCCTCTCTCACTATTATCCATTACTCTGTGGGTGGAGTGTTATCGAAGTAACATTTTGATATCATTGCCAGTGCAAAACTCATTGAACTAACGTGATGTTAGCTGTTGACGGTTGTTATTTACAGTTGTATGTGGAAATCCTTCACTTATGAAAATCCATACTATAGTTTACATCAAGGTGTCAGATGTGATAGATGGCAGAAAATTAGACACCACTAAGCATAAAAATTACCAAGATGGTCACACTGTCCAAATGAGTAGTTTGGTATGGACCATGAACTGATTTTATTTCGGTCATGCTGGCTGATGTTCACATTTAGAACATAAGCATCCAGTACTTTCTATCGCTTGCACGCAGCCAACGTTAAATACGTCGCCTAACAGACTATTCCATAGGGGTCATTTCCACCAGCTTGTGTGTAGAAGTGATACCAGTTCCTGCAGAATGTCTAACTAATGCTGTTCTGGATTTGATGGCAGTGTCAACAATCCGTTAACTTAATACATCACAGAATTCACAGTCTTAGTATGTTTGTTATATTTGAACGGATACCTGATTTCAACTTTACAGCAACCATCAGATCTACAAGAAGAAAATATAAATCATGGTGTTTCCGATTTTATGTAATATGAACATAAACCAATTACATACAAATGACAACTTTGTAAGTAAACAATGTAGAGGACACAATTTTTAACTGAACTGACTTAAAATGTGCATGAGATTTAAATAATTACTATCATTTAGAAATCTTGACACTTGCAGGTGCGCTGGTGACAGATCTCAAAAAAAAAGTACTTAGAATATTTAAATGTCAGAATGGAAAGTCAAAAATGTGAACTAAGCTGATGTAAAAAGTGCAATGCAGTGACTAACTTTTGAACTTGAAAGAGTGGGAATTACTTACATATGAATATTAACTGTTGTGTTAAAAGTAGTAGCAGTTATGTAAAATATGCCTGAAATCACAAACACAGATATGTTGAACTGGATGGTCAATGTGACCTCAGCGGTTATCTTGCTATTCAGGCAGTCCTTCTACATGCAGGAACCTTAGAAAAGGCTGGGGTGCAGGAGAACCTTTATTTTTCAGTGTAGGGAGGCCACTAGTTTGTACTGATATTGGTGGATCATATTGATGTTGTCACTGGCCAGCGGTCCATTGAATAAGAAAAGAGGGTCACAAAACATTATATAGAAACTACCACAATTAAGTCTGTTGTAACAAGTCTTTATAATTGTCAATTGTGATGATAAAATTCATGTTGTTCACTAAGGGAGTTGATTCTACAACTTTTCAGGTTGGCGTAGATTTCAGTTATTGATTTTTCTTCCAATACATTACACAGTGTGTCTTTCTGCTCATGAGCTGACTGGATACTGGTTACTGAATACTGGTCATTGAATACCAGTGGTGATGTGTTCACCATATTGTGTTATCAACATGATTGTACAAATATTCATTGTGGTGTGTAATGAAGTTTATGCAAGTTTGGCAGAAATGAACTTTATCACAACAACCACAGATTTGTTTATACGCTACAGAACTTTAATATTATAATTTTTGGCATACTATACTGTATATTCAACTTTAAAACCTACTTTTTATCGTGTGTATGAGAACCCATTGACCTATTTTATCTGAAACATGTCTGTTATATCATTGAAGCATATACTTCCTTCTCTTCTTCGATCTCTCTTTTTTTTTTTTTTTTTTTTTTTTTTTACTGGTAACCCATTTCATAGATGCCATTGAAGATTTAGTGTAAATACAATCTTTATCATCTTATACAATTTATAGAAAATACTCATGAAATAATTAGTATTGTCAACAACATGTTGCAAAGTTAAGAATTCTTAGAGAATGGCTCTAAACTAGGCTATCTTGGCTTAGCTGTGGGTGAGTCTACCTTGCATTAATAACTACGTTAGTAATAGTTGGTATCTCATGGGTAGCAAATTTATATTTTTCATTGCATTTACTTATCACCAAGTCAAGGAAATTTATTTGGATGTGTGTTTCGATATTGACATTAAACATGTCATTAGGTTGTGTTGAAGATATCGTTTCTTCCACTTTTCCAATTTCTTCTGCATTACCTCCTTACAGTAAGATACAGTGGTCATTGTGTCTATAATAACAGATGATTCTTTGTTGTGTAAACATTATCATATTGAATTTATAAACGTTGTAAGGTTTTCGATATATTCTCAGTATTCACTTTTCTGTGGTGTGTTACATTATCTTTGATGGCATTTATGAATTTGTGTACTGGATGGTTTGTGTGATATTTCGCAATTTCAAGCAATGTCAAGCAAGATTCATTTGTAATCCTTATTTTCTATCTACAGTTGGTTAATTTGTGGCATGTTTTTACAGTGTAGGACTGATGGAAAGTGTACAAGCTATGGAGATACTTATGATTCTCTTTGCAATTGTAAGATGCCTGGGCATTGATACTGTTCATTATGGGACGAGTTGACCTTCCATCTTCATGAAATTTAATTTCAGCCCGTAAGAAGGGAGCCTGTTGGTTCATTGTTCAAAATGTCCTATTTTTCCTCATCAGAAAATAAGAAAAAGAACACCAGACAATCAAGTTTTTTAGATATCGAAAACAAATATGAAAAAAAGGGTGCACATAACAAACACGAACGAGTGCACTACATCTCATACATTCAACTGCATACGAATAAGTGCATATCACAAATATGACGCGAAAAAGAGCGAGGGTAGAATATGACTGATGACTAGCAAGTGGGAATTGTCAGACGAATCATGAAGAACATATGTTTGATAGCATAAAATTACTCGAAATAACAGATAATGATCTACTGAACTTTAATGCTCTTTCACGTGTCGTACACAACTGATGGTAATTAACACTTCACTGTCAAATCTGTTAGCTTTTCAGTTGTGACCGAGCTGAGTGTTCGTTTTAAAATATTTTGTTATACGTTGTTACCAAAACATAGACCGCTCCCTAGTATTTTCCTAATGTGCTTCTAGAATTGCCTAAGTTTCTTCAGCTCGAAAATTTCGACGACATTGTGATACAAAATAAGAACAGCAGAGTAGGTAACATAATTGTGATGTACAACAACATGGAAACTCTGAATCCGCCTTGATGCAAAACACTTTTTGTTACTTGTTCACTTATTTACTCCCCAAACTAGTTCCAGCGACAAATATCACCTTCATCGGTGCGTTCTTTAAATCTAAAACATGCAGAAAATAGCATAGTTAATAAAACACTGTAACATATTATTAAATTTGCACTCTTTGTTTTTAAATATTGTTTTCTGAAGATACTTTCTTACTACTAGAACACACCAAAACTGGATCCACAACACCACCGCAATCCCAACTGTATAAGGCTGACGTACGTAAGTTCACATTTTAGTATTTGTTTACCAACAGCCGCTCACACAGTTGCAGATGACGTGAGGTATGTCGAGAAAAACAGCAACGGAAAAAGTACTGAAAATATGCCGCAAACAGCGGCAACAATTCTTAAAACCATATTGTATTGTGCAGTAAATAAAGTAGTAATAAAATATCCACAAAAAACAATAGTTAAGACACAAACAGTGCATATGTAATAATGTGTTAAGTGTTTTATTAACCTTGCTATTTTCTGCATGTTTTAGATTTAAAGAACCCACTGATGATGGCGATATTTGTCGCTGAAACTAGTTTGGGGAATAAATAAGTAAATAAATAACAAAAAGTGTTTTGCATCAAGACGGATTCACAATTCTCGTATTATTGTTTTTCTATGCTAGCACGGACCAAATGGAAGAATTCCAAGATAAAGTTACCAGTTGTGATGTGGCTTTACGTATGACTTATGAGAGCCTTGATCATTAGTGTTGAACTAACGGTTCCTGAAGATAACAGCTCATTTTTACTTCCTACAGTGTACGCCAAATGAGAGTTTTATTACTATTTTTTTTTTGTTTCATTGCAACAGTTCAGCAACGATTTGCGTTTTTTGGAGCCGATTGATGCGCTCGTGAGGCGAGTGACGGAAATGACAGAGCTGCCCGTCTTCTACTATGAGTTTGATTACCGTGGAAAGAATGTAAACGTCACTCAATGGGGTAAGTACTGAGAACGGTGCGCAAACAATTTGATGAATAAAAAACTCAGTATTCTAATATATATTTAGAAAATCGTGTTACCTTTTTCTAACTTCTGACGGTTTAAACTTAAGACCACGTGTTGGTGTTTTTCATACGTTTTGTCCATATAGCAGTCATACCAACGTACAAATGAACCACACAACGGAATAAAGGGAACCAGCATGATTGTCAGTATGCGAATAAATAAGAGCACCACACAAAAAATTAGTCGTCCCAGTGCCACGCGGAGATGAATCGTTGCGCCTTTACAGGTGGCGCAGCTTTCGCGTCACATGCTCAACCGCGTATGCACTGTCTCTACGTGAGCACAGGGCAGTAGCGATCAGTGGGACATTTATGTTCCATAATGCAATAATTTACCAACAGCCGTATGTATTGTAGAAATTTATTTTATGAACTTCTATGTGCTACCAGTTTCGGCATTACATTGATGCCATCTTCAGGTCCCACACGTCATAGTCTTAAAATCGATATACACGGAAGGAGCCATATAACTGTATCCGTGAATCAAATCGTTATGCAACAGCTCTTGGTGGCCAGGCGACACAGACTCTGTGTAGCCGGGCCACCAAGAGCTGAAGTACATGCTAGCCGTTGTCCCACGGTCAATAATGGATCAATGAAGATTTATGTTTCAAGTGAACTATGTACGCAAATATGGACAAATTAAAGACGTGACAGAGTGACAAAAAGGGGCAATTGTGTTTGGTTGCGCCCGTGGCCATATGGTGTGTGAGGTTGCTGGATTTTCTTGAGTTATGCGGCGGACTGTCCAGCATATCCACAAACAGTGGTTTAGCTCACGTGGCCACGAAACACGACATCAGAATTGTGAGAGTGTAAAAATCCTGACTGAGAGGGACTGGAGACGCGTTTCGCGGCCTGTGAATCAAAATCGCTTCAAAACCCGATAGGAATGCTGTAGGCAGTGAATGAAGGTCCATCCCAAGCTGTTAGTGAAATTTTAGCGATAGAACATTGGGATGGGAACTGCATGTAATCTCACAAGAGGCCATTGATACCCTTGTTTTCAAGACGACACAACGACGTTCATAGGGCTGGAAGAGAATGTAACCAGTTTTCTGAACACTCCCTCACCCTATTACATATCGAATGGTCTGCAAAATCACCTGATCTGTCCGTGGGACATTTCTGAACAGTGGGTCAAACGCCGCCATCATCATCATCATCATCATCATAATCCCCCCAATCTGGGAGAACTGCTTAATGAAATCCTCAGCTTGTGGCTTGACCTGAACTGAATGTACCTATACAGTCTTCTGGACTCAGTTCCTAACCGAATCCAGGCGATTGTCAAGTTCAAGGGAGCAATTATCCGGTATTAGATGATGCTTGTAATGCTTACTTTTTTGTCAGGTGAGCTTAACAGTCATGAAATACAAAGCAATAGAGAGGCTATGGTGCTAAGCCCGCCAACAAAGGACTTGTTTTTACACCAGCGGAGGAGTACTGCATTGCCACCTCCCACGTGAGATCTGCCGGTCCCCTTCCCTCCCCCCCCCCCCCCCCTACCGGGGATAGTTCTCCACAGACAAAGAATTTTCTGCGACTCTGCGACTCTCCCTCCTTCCTGGACCGAGCGCCAACAGACAAAGGATTTTCCCCCACCCTCTTAACTGCTCTGGTGCAGACAATGATGTACTCATTCCCGTCCAAGACGCCCAGGTGTCAGAAGGTTCTATGTTTAACTTTTCGTTTAAAACAATGACAAGCGATTACACCGGTACTGCCTCCGCTGCTCCATGATTCGCGCAAAAATTCGCGTGTAAGAAATTGTGAGATTGCTGGGGAATTCGGTCGCGGGCGCAAGTCTTTTTAGTTGACGCCACTTGGGCGACGTGCTTGTCGATATGATGAGGACAACACACACATCTTGTCTCGAAAGGAGAAAATCCTCGCACTCGACGGGAAATGAAACCGGTGCCTCGAGGTCAAAAGGCAGCAACGTTAACCACAAGACCACGAGCTGCTGACGTCAGGTCGATGATAACGAATTAGAAGTTAAAATTACCTTACTGAAGTGTTTAATCTGATATTTTACATTTTTCAATCGAAATCACAGTCTCATACGTCGCTTGTGTCGACATTGCATTCAGAAGTGTCATTGTCGGTTGTTCACTGGAAAACGGTTCAAAAAGCTGATCCTTTACCTCAGATAGCATCTAATCTTATCTTTTTCAATTGTCATTTTCTGAACTCTCGAGATGACTGGGCCCGCAGATGTCAGAAGCCGATGGAATAAGACCTGTATCGTTTTTTCACGGGAATATTTGCGTGTAAAATCTCTGTAACGCCGGTTATCCTTATTCAGAGCTTCCTGAGCATTTTTAGATAGCGGACCAATCAGCAACGGAGCAGCTTCGATTATGGTATAACCGTGCGTCAAAACTATGTGGGCTGATGTCGGCATCGGGCGCTATTGCAGAATATTGTGAATCCGGTGATGCTGGCACCTGACTTTTGAGAAATACATAGTTTTTGCAGATTTCTTGATATGTATGTTTTAGTTCTAGAGTTATCTGTACAAAATTGGAATAGTTCTGCGGCATTTCTAGAAAACAATATTACTATGCGAAATTTTGATCTTGTAAAAAAGATATTTGGCCTTTTGCGAAAAAAAAATATATGGTCACAGTTCCGAATATCCCCCCCCCCCCCCAAGAATTCTGCAGAAAACCCTAATGACACTGTTTTTTTGTACACAACATTTTATAAGATAATTGCAATAACGAGGGACCCATTTTTACAGTGTGGCCATGTATTTAGCCTGTTGGTTTTAAACTATGCATACAGCTTTTCTGTTGCTGGATACACAATGTCCAATACACCAGATTTAGATACACAGCAATGTGCCCTAGAGTCTGTCGTCTCCTCCGAGAAGTCCAATGTCCAATGTTTGGTTGCTTTACATCGATTTTTGGAGTAAATGCTGATTTCTTTGTATTCCCCACTTGTAGCCAGGTATTTTTCTTTTAGAACTGATCGTTTTTATAGTCTTCCTTCACAGCAATTGGGTCTTTTTTTTGCCAAATACCTCAGTTTACGTCTTTTTGACTTTCAATCACAGTTTTATTTTATGTTTTTGTGCATAATTTATCATGTAAGATAAATTATGTATGTTTTCAGCCCTAAATCTCGATTCCAGTTATTCTTTTTTACTGTACCCTTTTCTACTAAATGACACCAGCTGATACAATCTATGATGCCTGCTGCTTTGTTTTAATAAGCTCCAATACAGTCAGTTTGGTTTTGCATCAGCAGCTGCTACTAGTCTACACTCATAATGCTAATTCCTAACAAATGTAAATACTTTTTGCTTCTGCTCCACTTAACCACGCTAGTGAATTGAGGCAGTCGATTTCAGATATCTACAATACCTTCTATATTTCACGTTCCCGAAAAGTACATAACGTAGGCGTTACATACATACAAACATATATATAAGCTTAAACTTACGAGAAGCGTAAAAGAACAGAATAATGGCACATAGGAAGACTTTAGTACACTGGTTTCATTTTTCGGCGGGACAAATCTAACGTTGTGTGCATCTTGTGACACAAACGGGGAGGAAAAGCGACCACATCGAAACCTGGGTGTTGGGCCACGAAATGTCATGATGTCACTGTGATCATTGTTGCCATGGACTAAAGGTATGTAACTCCTCATCTTTTAGTGCAAGATTTGACCACTATTCCAAGAGCAACGTTAATCCATTTACAGTACAGGCTGATTCGTTTTGATTAAAAGCACTGCTTTGCAGAAAATGTGCGTAATGCCAAATTCCTGTGGCTGTAATTGAGATTATACTGCCTGCGGTCAATGGATGCTGCTAGCCACCCCTTCTGTAGCAAACGTGAGCTCGTATGCTGACGGACAGCCGATGGAACATCACACTAAGAATCGGACAATGTTCAAAATGTCGTTTGTATTCCGCCAGGTGATGTTTCCTGCTGAATAGGTGGTCTAGCTGCAAGCTTTTGCAATTTCGACGCTTTTTAGCTCATTGGATGACTTTTGTGGACATATGTTCCCATCCTTAATTTGTTACTCAAGACATCCAGCGTCCGTCGGGATTTGTCGGTATTGTTTCGTTACACTCTGTATATCAGTTGCGATGCGAGTAGGTAGAATTGTGGGTGCTACTGGTGCCGATCATCACTTAAGAGAAACTATTGAAGCCGAACTTACATCATTACTTCCCCACTGTATGGTTTAATATTTTAACATTTCAGTGTTTGCACCACGCAAAAAGCACAGTGTTCTATTGCACGTCACACTCAGCATCAAATCTTCCCATGTTTCTCCAGCATTTAATGTCAATGAACGGTAGTTGGCCGTCGAATGGCGCTAGCTGCGCAGCATTTGTGCACCGCCGCCGTCAGTGTCAGCCAGTTTGCCGTGGCATACGGAGCTCCATCGCAGTCTTTAACACTGGTAGCATGCCGCGACAGCGTGGACGTGAACCGTAAGTGCAGTTGACGGACTTTGAGCGAGGGCGTATAGTGGGCATGCGGCAGGCCGGGTGGACGTACCGCCGAATTCCTCAACACGTGGGGCGTGAGGTCTCCACAGTACATCGATGTTGTATCCAGTGGTCGGCGGAAGGTGCACGTGCCCGTCGACCTGGGACCGGACCGCAGCGACGCACGGATGCACGCCAAGACCGTAGGATCCTACGCAGTGCCGTAGGGGACCGCACCACCACTTCCCAGAAAATTAGGGACACTGTTGCTCCTGGGGTATCGGCGAGGACCATTCGCAACCGTCTCCATGAAGCTGGGCTACGGTCCCGCACACCGTTAGGCCGTCTTCCGCTCACGCCCCAACATCGTGCAGCCCGCCTCCAGTGGTGTCGCGACAGGCGTGAATGGAGGGACGAATGGAGACGTGTCGTCTTCAGCAATGAGAGTCGCTTCTGCCTTGGTGCCAATGATGGTCGTATGCGTGTTTGGCGCCGTGCAGGTGAGCGCCACAATCAGGACTGCATACGACCGAGGCACACAGGGCCAACACCCGGCATCATGGTGTGGGGAGCGATCTCCTACACTGGCCGTACTCCACTGGTGATCGTCGAGGAGACACCGAATAGTGCACAGTACATCGAAACCGTCATCGAACCCATCGTTCTACCATTCCTAGACCGGCAAGGGAACTTGCTGTTCCAACAGGACAATGCACGTCCGCATGTATCCCGTGCCACCCAACGTGCTCTAGAATTTGTAAGTCAACTACCCTGGCCAGCAAGATCTCCGGATCTGTCCCCCATTGAGCATGTTTGGGACTGGATGAAGCGTCGTCTCACGCGGTCTGCACGTCCAGCACGAACGCTGGTCCAACTGAGGCGCCAGGTGGAAATGGCATGGCAAGCCGTTCTACAGGACTACATCCAGCATCTCTACGATCGTCTCCATGGGAGAATAGCAGCCTGCATTGCTGCGAAAGGTGGATATACACTGTACTAGTGCCGACATTGTGCATGCTCTGTTGCCTGTGTCTATGTGCCTGTGGTTCTGTCAGTGTGATCATGTGATGTATCTGACCCCAGGAATGTGTCAATAAAGTTTCCCCTTCCTGGGACAATGAATTCATGGTGTTCTTATTTCAATTTCCAGGAGTGTAGTATGAAAGCTTAATCATCTGTACTGTTCTTGCGTTTGACGTGCTGCTTGTGATGAATCTTTTGTTTGATATGTGATTTCTGTAGAATACGTAAACAAATGATATTGTGTTCTCCAGACGAGTAATTGTCGACCGATTTGTCTACAGAAGTTCTCGAACCAGTTATTTTGTGGCTCAGGTAAACCTGGCAGCACAGACTGAATCGTGATAAGAATATCACGAGATAATAATTAAAAATGTACTACCCTTAGTTAATTAATATGTAAATCCTTCACTGCATCACAAAGTATTTGTAAAACGGGCGCGTCAGGAAACTTGTGTGAAGAAACTATAGAACAATAATTTTGTATTTTTCAGTACAGCCGAACAGTAAGTATTCTACGATTGGATAATAAACTGGGTTGATGATACACTAGAGGAATTATTTCACATCCTGAAGAAAAATCCCTTAGTAATTGTTTGTACCACAAATTCAGTTGTGTAAGTAAAGTTATACTAATACTGATTTCATGGGCAAGATTTTTTCCGTGCCATAGCTATGTATCGCGTTTCTTGTACTGGTAGGGATTCCTATCGCATGTGACAGTTATTTCGAGGGCTCGCATTTCGCGTTTTGTAACAATCGATATTGGCGTTAAGCCCCCTGGAAATTGTTTATCCAACAGGAAGTGATAATTTTAATGGATCGTTCTTGATGTGTGCAGGATGTGCTGAGACAGTAAGAGGTTCTCTTGCAATATATAACAATCAGTCATTTCTTCCCCCTTAGCGGACAACGCTAAAAGGAAAATACGATAAGGTTTGACAGAAAGTACCAAACAAAAACTAAAAACCAAAGCAACTAGGTTTTCTATTTTTGTACATTATTCATGTAAATAGTAGTCACTAATATCATTCAGAAAGAAGTAAATTATCCAATAACTAAGAAATGTGAAATTAGTGTAAATCATTACAAGTAGAGAAGTTTTTTCTGTTTGCGCTTTTTCACATTGTGTTCAGTTCGGTACTGTAACAATAAGTTTATCCAGCGATTAAGTTTGCAAAAAGTTTGTGCGTGTGGTAGTAAATTTTTGTTTAAGACCTTTTGAGTATTTTTGTCATACCTGAAATGAATCTCAATCATGGCGACAAGAATTATGATTCTATTATTATCCACTGTCATATTATTCCAGGTGTAAAACATTCTGGTGAGCAGCCCTTCCTTTTCCTCAGAAAGGACACTGTGTACAACTTCGATCCCGACTCAGAGGAAGAGAGAGTGCGCAGGAATATTTTGCGATACTGGACCAACTTCGCTAAGTATGGGTATGTTGAACATTTACTTGCTTTAGTATGCATTTTGGAGTGCGCAAATACAATACAAATATCCAATAAATAAACCATTTTGTCTCAGAAAATTGAACATTCAATTGTGCTAAACGAGTCATCGTTTGTTTGTGTTAGCAGAAAACACCAACGATTTCACTGCAAAAAAAAAAAAAAAAAAAAACCGTCGCCCCGCGAAGGAATTACCCTAATGCACAAATACAGGATGATTTCACAAATTGAGCAAGTCAGAAACATGTTGGTCCGCCTCTGGCCCTCATGCAAGCAGTTATTTGGCTTCGCGTTGATTGGTAGATTTTTTGGATGCTCTCCTGAGAGCTACTGCGCTAAATCCTATCCAATTGGCGCGTTAGGTCGTCAAAAACAAAACACGGGTTGGTTTTAGCGTCGTGCCATTAATGCCCCAAATGTTCTTAACTGGGGAGAGACTCGTGTCTCTAGACACGTCTCTTCTGGTCATCTGGGCTCAGTTCGAAGCGGGACTCATCACTGAAGACAATTCTACTTCAGTCAATGAGATTACAGCCCGAAGACGTGTCTTCAGACGCAGTGGAGAGGCGCGGGGTAGTAAACTGACTGTCGCCCGCCATACGGCGTGACAACCAGGAGTGATGGTCTGCGACGCTATTTCGTTTCATAACAGGTCATCTTTGGATGTCACCGCGACAATCACGAGTCGGGGGCTCGTACTGTTAGCCAATCAACAGATTGTAATAATACTTAGAAAATGTATTTTAGTACAAACATACACTTTTTAATGGAACAATGCCTGTTGACGTTAACAAACTAGAAGTAGAGTAAATGAATGTCAGTGCTGTTTGTTTCATGATTATAGTGTGAGTTGTTTACACGATAGTGTATTTTGAAAGGTTCCAACACCAGCACTGTTCCAACACCGGCACTTGCTCTCTAACTGTGGTGGTACACACTATACACACTAAAGAACAACACAAAAGCACACCCCAGTTGTGTGGATTCTGACTGGTAACGAGACAGCTTACAAGACTGGTATCAAACGACAGCTGCACACGTGTTAGCATTTCAACGGATATGTCTAAGTATACGTAGATTCATACCATCGGGTGTATTTAGTATGTCCTTGTAGACGGTGGATTTCAGCTTTCCCCACAGAAAAAAGTCTACAGACGTCAAATCCAGGGAACGGGCTGGCCAAGGTACTGGTCTTCTGCCGGCCGCAGTGACCGAGCGGTTCTTGGTGCTTCAGTCTGGAACCGCGCGACTGCTACGGTCGTAGTTTCGAATCCTGTCTCGGGCATGGATGTGTGTGTTGTCCTTAGGTTAGTTAAGTTTAAGTAGTTCTAAGTTCTAGGGGACTGATGACCTCAGATGTTAAGTCCCATAGTGCTCAGAGCCATTTGAACTGGTCCTCTGATGTGAATGGGGTGCAACCCGTGTCGAAGGAGAATCCGTAGTTCACTTGCCTGACTCATACCACATCCTCACGATATTCCGCGGGAACTAACTGCAACTGTAGCAAGAAGAATAATTTCACCCTATTCTGTCGTCAATCGTTTCCTTCTGTTACGTTGTCTAGGACTTCCATCTCCACGAAACAGGTTGAAGGGGTTGATAAATAACTGCCGAGATGATTGACGTCTATTGGGATATCTTGCTGCATATAACGTACAAGAACGAACTTCGTTTTTCTAACACTCTCCACACACTATGACCATGCGTTTTCTGCACTGGTAAATTCCATCGTCCTCTCAAGAGCTACTGCTTGGACTCTCACACACTAGCTGACTAGCAAGTCGCAATGCACTCAAGGGACACACAAGCACACTGTAAGTAAACGTAACATCGTACCTAGCAACGAAGCAAGTTAAAATGCACAAATGAGGTCGGTGCGGAAATTTTTCAAAATAAGATATCTCGTAAAAGATTCTCATTAGAATTCTGCAACGAACGACAGTAACATTCTAATTTAGTCTAGTTTTAGTCTGCTACTGTCAATAGCCACTGTTCCGTTAAAAAAAAGCACTTTCTAAGTATTATTACAAAATGGTTCAAATGGCTCTGAGCACTATGGGACTTAAGAGGTCATCAGTCCCCTAGAACGTAGAACTACTTAAACCTAACTAACCTAAGGACATCACACACATCCATGCCCGAGGCAGGATTCGAACCTGCGAACGTAGTGGTCGCGCGGTTCCAGACTGTAGCGCCTAGAACCGCTCTGGCACCCCGGCCGGCTAAGTATTATGACAATCTGTTTATTGGCTACCAATACGAGTCACTGACTACCAATCCTTTTTGTGAAACTGCACATCAATAGCACTTTCCATTTCCGCAATATTCAAGTTTGAGGTAATTCACTCTGTAGACAAAAAACCATCACCCAACAAACTACTACAATTATATATCTCAACAGCTCCGAAAATGACGAGGAGATTGAACGAATGTAAGTGAGTTAAAAGACATTATTATCCTCTCCTGTATCAACCTTTTCATCTCAGAGTAGCACCTACAAACCATATCCTCAATTATTTACTGGATACATTCCACCTTTGTCTTCCTCTGCAGTTTTTATCGTCTGCTGCTCCCTCTAGTACCACGTAAGTTATTGCCCGATGTCTTAGGAGATGTCCTATCGTCCAGTCGCTTCATCTTGTCAGTGTTTCCCACATATTCCTTTCTTCGCCGATTCTGCGGAGAAACTCATCACATTTTATCTTATCAATCAACCTAATTTCCAAAATTCGTCTATAGTACCACATCTCACATGCTTCTGTTCTCTTCCTTTCCAGTTGTCCCACAGTCCATATCTCCCTGCCATACAATGCTGTGCTACAAACGTACATTCGCAGAAATTTGTTCCTCAAATTAAGACAGATGTTTGACACTACTAGACTTCTCTTGGCCAGGAATGCCCTTCTAACCAATGCTACTCTGCTGTTTGTGTTCTCCGTGCTCCGTCGGCCGTAGGCATAAGCAGCAGAATTCATTAGCTTAATCTACTCCTTGATCACTAATATTGATGTTAAGTTTCTCGCTGTTGCCATCTGTGCTACTTTCCATTACTTTCTTCTTTCTTCGATGTACTCTCAGTCCATATTCTGTACTCAATAGACTACTCTTTCCATTCAACAGATCGCTTACTTCTTGTTCACTTTCACTCAGGATAGCAATATCAGCGAATCTTGTCATTGATATTCTTTCGCCTTGGATTAATCCCACTTTTCAGTCTTTCTTTTATTTCCGTCATTGCTTCGTCGACGTACAGATTGAATAGCAAAAGCAAATGACTTCATCCCTGTCTTACACGCTTTTTAATGTGTGCACTTCGTTCACCGTCTTCCTCTCTCACTGTTCTTTCATGGTTCTTGTACATATTGTATATTACCAGTCTCCCCCTACAGCTTACCCACATTCTTTTCAGAACTTCGAACATACTGCACCACTTTGCACTGTCGAACACTTTTTCCAAATCGACAAATCTTATGAACGTGCCTTGATTTTTCTTCAGCCTTGGTTTTATTATCAACCACAATTTCAGAACTGAACCTCTTGTGCCTTTATCTTTCCTTAAGCTAACAGATCCTCAATCTTGTGTTCCATTCTTCTGTGCATTGTTCTTGACAGAAACTTGGATGCATGAGCTGTTAGTCCAATTGTGCGATAATTCTCGCACTTATCAGTTCTTACAGTCTTGAGAATTGTGAAGATGATGTTTTCCCAAAAGTCTGATGGTATATTGCCAGTCTCATACATTCTACACAACAATATGAACAGTCATTTCGTTGCCCCTTTGCCCAGTGATTTTAGAAATTCAGATGGAATATTATCAATCTCTTGTGCCTCATTTGATTTTAAGTCCTCCAAAACTCTTCTAAATTCTGAATTAACACTAGATCCACTATTTCACCCCTATCGACTCCTGTTTCTTCTTGTATAACGTCATCAGATAAGCCCTCCCCCTCATAGAGACTCTCAATGTACTCTTTCCACCTATCCTCTTTCTCCTCTGCATTTAACAGTGAAATTCCTTTTGCCCTATTAATGTTACCGTCCTTGCTTTTAATTTCGCCGATGGTTGTTTTGACTTTTCTAAGTGCTGAGTCAATCCCACCGACAATCATTTCTTTTTCGATTTCTTCACGGTTTTTCATATACCCATTTCACCTTAGCTTCCCTACACTTCCTTTTTATTTCATTCCTAAGTGACTTGTATTTCTGTTTTGCTGAATTTCCCTGAACATTTTTTTACTTCCTTCTTTCGTTGACAACTGAAGTATTTCCTCTGTTACCCGTGGTTTCTTCTCAATTTCTTTCCTTGTACCCACGCTTTTCTCTGCAACATCTGAAGTGGCCCTTTTTAGAGATACCTATTCCTCTTCAACTGAACTGCCTACTTATGTACTCATTATCGCGGTATGTATAGCCTCAGGGAACTTCAAAGGTATCTCATCAATCCTTAGTTCTTTCGTACCCCCCTTCTTTGCTCACTGATTCCTCCTGACTAAACTTCAGCCTCATTTCAACATCACCGCTGCGGTCGCAGGTTCGAATCCTGCCTCGGGCATGGATGGGTGTGATGTCCTTATGTTAGTTAGGTTTAAGTAGTTTTAAGTTCTAGGGGACTGATGACCTTAGAAGTTAAGTCCCATAGTGCTCAGAGCCATTTGAACCATTTTTGAGTACATATATGCTCCTGGGCTCACCTTGCAATCCAATATCTGACTTCGGAATATCTGCTTGAGGCCGGCGTAATCTGACTGACATCATCCTGTATCCCCCGGCCTTTTCCAAGTGTATCTCCTCCTCTTGTGATTCTTGCACAGAGGATTCGCTATTAACATCTGAAATTAGTCTTTCTCCTCTCTTACTCCCATTACCAAACCCATATTCTCCCGTAATCCTTTCTTCTACACCTTTCTCTACAACTGCTTTCCAATCCCCAATGACAATTAGATTTCCCTCTCTCTCTTTATGTACTGAATTGCCCGTTCAACATCCTCATATACTTTCTCTACCTCTTCATATTGTGCCTGCGACATCGGCATGTATACCTGAACTACTGTTGTGGGCGTTGGTTTGCGGTCGATTCTGATGAGAACAATCGTATCACTGAACTGTTCACGGGAACTCACTCTCTGTCATACTTTCCTATTCGTAACGAATCCTGCTCCCGTTATAACATTTTCTGCTGCTGTTGATATTACCCTATACTCGTCTGATCAGAAATCCTTGTTTTCTTTCGATTTCACTTCACTGACCCTCACTATATCTAGACAGAGCCTTAGCATTTCCCTTTTATGAACTTCTAGCTAGCCTACCACGTTCAAACTTCTGAAATGCCACATTCCGACTCGTAGAATGTTATCCTTTCGTAGATTATTCATTCTGTTTCTCATGGTCACCTCCTCCTCGGCACCTCCTCTCGGACATCCGAATAGGGGGCTAGTCCGGACTCTTTTTCCAATGGAAAATCATCATGATACTTTTTCAATTACAGGGCACATATCTTGTGGATACACGTTAGGTATCTTTGATGCAGTGGTTTCCATTGCCTTCTGCATCCTCATGCCGTTGATCTTTGCTGATTCTTCCACTTTTTAGAGGCAATTTCCCAACCCCAAGTGCAAGAGAGTGTCCTGATACAATGTCCGCTCCTTCGCCCTCTTCGACAAGGCCGTTGGCAGAATAAGGGTGACTTCTTACACCGGTAGTCTTTGGCAGCCATTATCAATAATTTTTATTCAAAATTTAAGTAGTGGCGCGGTTCGAACCCGGGGCCGAGAACGTTTTGATTACAAATGGAAGACGCTACCTCTTGACTACCGGTATAAGAATCGTAAGGTAGATTGTATACGTTGAAGAGACGTGCAGACATTGGACGGTTTCATAATGATTATATATTAACAAGAAAGAGATTTCGGTACCAAAAGACATTTCCAGGCGCAGATGTGGACTCTGATCACAGTTTATTAATTATTAATTGTAGAATAAAACTGAAGAATTTGCAAAAATGTAGGAAATTAAGGAGATGGTGTAACGTTCCTGGTGATAATAGGAAAAATGCTAAGTGGATTAATTAACCCCTCCAACTTTCGTAATTTTAGCAGTCACACGGCAAACTCAAATTTTAACCCTCATATGCTTCATTCTGAGTTCCTGATTATAACACTTCCCACCCAAAAGATGTGCCAGTATTTAACAAGATGAATTTCAGCAAGTAATACCAGCGCTCATTTTCCGTAGCACACCTGAATGCAACTCGCTTACATCTTGTCTTGTAGACGTCATCCCAATCAGTTCCTTCTCCGCAGGCCGCACGCTTCAGCGTGAATGCAGGAAACAGTGCATTACAAACTGGCAAATCGGAAAGAATTCAGTGCCACTAAATAATTAAAAATTACGGAATTTAGGAGGCCTCTTGATTTTTATTTCTATTTGTATGACAATGAAACAAAGAAAAAATTTCTGAGAGGCATTCTGCTGTCAATACTTGTTTTTGGATACGTTTTGTTTGTAGAACACTCTAAAAGTCACAAAAAATGCTTCACACGATCTCACAGTTCACACGATATCACACAAATGTTCTTCGAAGCAGCTTTTAACGATTCAATTAGTTTTTACCAGAAATCGCATTCGAGACATTAAAGTACGAGCTGCCTGCCCGGAAACCGAACATAGATTCCTGGTGAGCTGTCTTAACTAGTAGACGCACGCTGCCTTGGGTCAGTAGTTGCGTCTGTGACTATCAAGTCTCAACATCAACTTAAATTTCTGTTTCTTTTTACGTGAAGTTTGAAAGTTACTGCTATGAGTGCAAGCAGCGACACAAGAACAGTTGGTGGTGCATTTTAATATTGAAAATGCTGATAGTGATGTCCTTCTGAACAAAGCCTTCCAGGCGAGTCCCTTTTGTCTGTAAGGTTCCAGCACAGGTCTCAAGCTCTTTGACCATCTGTTGCGTGACGTGAAGTGTACGCTTCTACCTTACAGTAAATCTTCCTATGCTGAATGAAAAAAATGTAGCAGTAAAAAGATAATGAAATGTAGGAGGAGGTGAAGCATAAATGCCACAATGGGACCTGGATAAATTATAAGAGGAAGAGATTGTTGAGAGTTTCAAAGAGAGCATTAGGCAACGACTGACTGAAACAGGAGAGTGGTATACAGTAGAAGACATGTGACAAACTTTAAGAGATGAAATAGTAAAGGCAGCAGAGGTTCATGTAGATAAACAGACAAGGCCCATTAGAAATCCTTGGATATCACAGGAGATATTGAGTTTAAATGATAAAAGGAGAAAATATAAAACTGCAAATGAAGCAGGTGTGAAATGAGATTGACTGAAAGGGCCAAATGGCTAAGCAGGAGTGCCTAGAGGAGCAACGCGGGACTACAGAAGCATGCATAAATAGTGAAGAGACAGATACATTAAAGAGGCCTTTGGAGGAAAGAGAAACAGCTATGTGAATATCGAGAGCTAAGATGGGAACTTGTACCAGGGAAAGGTAATGCGTGAGCATTGATAAAACCGATGAAATGCAGCGAAGGATTTTTGACTGGAAATGGAGGAAAAAATGTCCTATTAACATGGAAATGGACAGTGTGCCTGTGACAACAAAAAATCGTCCCGGAACACAGTCTCAATAGATGTTCAAAGTGGCCTCCATTGGATGCAGTACACACGGCTGCACATAATCATATTTCGGCTTACACCATGTTGGCTTGCCACTTGTCTGGAGCTTGTACTAGGGCTCGCCTCAATGTCCTGTAGAATCTGGTCCTCCAAATCCGTCATCTTCCTGCAGGATCATCTGTCTGCAAAGGACCCCTGATAACACAAACGCTCAAAAAGGGCTGGTGTGGTTTGTGTCTGTGAGGGTACTTGTTTTGGTGCTGCCTCTCGACCGTTTCCATCTGCCTGGCCGTACAAAAACACCATCTCGGCTTGTTGCCGACGTGAAAACCGGACCATACTGCTGCTTTCGGTACGCTTCGTCAATCACACAGCATGTAACTTACAAGGAACGCATGACATGTAATCAGACGAACTCATTCATTAACGTCATCTACAACGACAACGATGCACTTCCGGCCATATGGTCATAGGACCGTTTTTCCTTGATTGCAACTCAGGAATCCGTCCCTGCAGTTTGTCGAAATGAACTTGAAGGCAATACTATGCGAAGGTAATAGGAAATATATGAATATGAGATGGGAAGTACGATACTGTGAGAATAACATGACAGAGAAGATAAAAGATCTAAGCTGAAACAAGACCCCTGGTCAGACGTAATTTGCTCAGAACTGATATCGTTTGGAGAGCCAGCCATGACAAAACTATTCCACCTGGTGAGCAAGGTGACAGGTGCTGACGGGTGTGAATATTACCGAAATATCAGCTTAATAATTCATGGTTGCAAAATACTAACACAAATAATTTACAGAAGAATGGAAAAGACTGGCAAAGCCAACCTCGGGGAAGATCAATTTGCCAGCAGAGGTTCCAATAGATAAATAGACAATGCTGTAACATACGAGGAAGTGCAGACTTTATGACTTAACTTAGAAGAAAGGTTAAAGGAAGGCAAAACTGTGTTCATAGCTTTTATGGAAAACTTTTGACAATGTTGAATGGAATACACTCTTTGAAATTCAGAAGATAGAAGGGATAAAATGCGGCAACTAAAAGAAACCAGATGCCAATTATAAGAGTCGAAGGGCATGAAAGGGAAGAGGTGATTGAAAGAGAGAGAGAGACAGAGCTGTAGTCTATGCCCAATGTTATTCAGACCGTACATAGAACAAGCAGTAAAGGAATCAAAAGAAAAATGTGAAGGAGGAGTTAAAGTTCAAGTAGAATAAGTAAGAACTCAGATGTTTGCTAGTGACATTGTAATTTTGTCAAACAGTTAAGGATTTAGAAGTGCAGTTGCTTGCAATAGACAGTATCTTGGAAGGAAGATATAAGATGAACATTAACAAAAGCAAAACAACGATATTTGAATGTAGTTGAATTAAATCAGGCGGTGCTGCGGGAACTAAACTAGGAAATGGGACAATGAAAGTATGAGATGATTTTTGCTGTTTGGGCGGCAAAATAACTGATAATGATCAAAGTACAGAGTATGTCAAATGTAGATTGGCAATGGCAAGAAACGTGTTTCTGAAGAAGAGAAATTTGTTAACCTCGATATAAATTACAGTTTTTGAAGATATTTGGAATGTATTTTTGTATGGAAGTAAAACATGGAGGAAAAGTAGATCAGACACAAAGAGAATAGAAGCTTTGGAAATGATTTGATGCTACAGAAGAATGCTGAAGATTAGCTGGGTAGTTCTCACTACTAATGAGGAGGTATTGAATAGAATTGAGGCAATAATGTGTGGCATAATTTGACGAAAAGAAGAGACTGTTTAATATGACTCATTCTGAGACATCAGGAAATTTCAGTTTAATATTGAAGGGAAATGGGAGGGGGGGGGGGGGGGGGGAGGGAATTGCAGAGGGATATCAAGAGAGCAAGTAAGCAGGTTCAGCAGTTATCTGGAGACAAAAAGGCTTGCTCAAGATACAGTAGCGTTGAGAACTGCGTCAAACCAGTCTTCGCACTTAAGACCACAACAACAACAGCAACAACAACAAACTTCTGAGATAAGCTGTTGTGAAACCAACGTACATCTGTCTCTTCAATTGGCACTGAGAATGCTACGCAACCAGTTGTCAAACGTGTGACATTTTTACCACAAAAAATATCATACATTTGACAACCGTTTGCGCAATATTCTTACAAGGAAACTCCCCATCACATCCGTCTCCGATTCAGTGATAAGATGGGCCTCTAGATAGCCTGTCAAAAACTGAATACAGATCACGCATGAAAACAGGAAGAAGGTGTGCTGAAGTGTGAAAAAATACAAAACAGAAACAGTGAAAGGTCCAAGTTTAGAAATTTAGGAATATTGAGCGGAAATGAACTGCCCAGAGTCGTGATTAAGTGGTCACCGTGTTGGACTGTGAAGCGGACAAGCTGTGTTCAGAATTCCCTCGCGCCTTTTATTTTATTTTTTCACAACATTATGAACTGTCCGTCCGTCATGGAAATGTTTGTTCCCTTTTTGTAGTCTTGGTAGTTGTCATACTATACACTGGTTATAGAATATGAGTCATGTGGTAAGAATACGTTACCGTCGGAAATAAACGTGATAAATAGTGAGAACAGCCGAGAAACCACATAGACGTCTCACAGAAATGTAAACAACAAATAAACAGGAGTGAACTACGTTACAACAAAGGAATTCAACAGTCAAAGCTTCCAAAACCAAACGCAACTTCAAAACGTTAAAAACGTATGTTCTGACAGAGCATAAAGAAACTGTGTGATCGTAAAACTGTTGCATTCATTTGTTGCTTATGTGACAAACTATTATGTTTTCATCATTTCTTGGAAGTGATTACATTCACATTCATACAAACACCTATATCGGGCAAGGAGTCATACCTCACTCACTTACCTGGGGTACAAATTAGGTACGACGTTAAGGGACTCCTAATATATGACATACCTACTGTCACTAATGCCGTGTGTGACACACCAGACGTGTTTTCCAACGGAGGATTCGCTTGACTTGTCACGTTGTCATCAAATGTTTGCGGCTCCTGTTCGAAAGCCACATCCTTTCGGCTGCTAATAGAGTGCTTGTGCAGAATGAACTTTCATTTTAAGTCGCTACCTTACACCTGACTGTTGCAGGCGGACGTTACACCACGACACAGACACAAATTTCAATACATATATAATAGGGCCCAGTGGATATCCCGTCAGAATCTGAACACAGATCAAGCATAAAAACAGAAAGAAGGTTTCATGAACTATGAAAAAATGCAAAATATAAACATTGAACGTTGCAAGGACAAGAAGTGCAACAATATAGAGCAGCCCGGAAGAGCGACCGCATCGTGGTAGGATGGTCACGGTGTTATATTGTCAAGCGGGCGAGCCGTGTTCAAACTTCATTCGTGCCAATATATATATATATATATATATATATATATATATCCTTGCACCGTTCAATGTTTATATTTTGCATTTTTTCATAATGTATATATTGGCACGAATGAAGTTTGACCATTCTACCACGATGCGGTCGCTCTGCCGGGCTGCTCTATGTTGCTGCACTTCTTATCCTTGGACCGTTCAATGGTTTATATAGTTTTTCATAGTTCATTACACCTTCTTCCTGGTTTCATGCTTAATCTCTGTTCAGTTTTTTAAGGGCTATCCACTGGGCCCTCTTACCAGTAAATCTGAGCGGGCTGCGTTGGGAGTTTCCCCTGTCATCACCGAACCTTCTGAGGGATATTTCAGTGAGTGCACGTATAATACCTGGAATATTTGACTGCCTGAAAGTAAAATGCGAGTGTTAAGTTTATCATGTTAGGAAGAACGATGGGAATTAAGTACTCAGATAATGTATATTGGAAACAAGTGCTTTTAAAATCTTTATTAGAGGAGAGTACAGGTTGGTGGCACTTGTGTTACGATACCCAGAAGTAATTCCCTGAAGTGTACAGACAGGGGCTATGATACATAACACATAGTACTAAGAACACTGAGTGTAGCAGGCGTCAGAGATGAAAAGACGCAAATAATTAACAGTAATTTAGTTCAACAGATAAAATTGAAATGAAATTTTTACTAGTAATTTTTTTCAGATCTTATATTTTTCCCTGAGACATTTATGTCTCTTGTTTATCTACGATAACGACTGAATCAGAAGAAATGAATTAAAATTTGTAAAATTTAATATCCTCTTCGATCTAGACCGAGTCAACTTCAGCTTTGTCTTTTGTTTTCAGTAATCCGACCCCAGAGGCAGACCCTGTGGTGTGGGAGCCGTACGACAACACAAACCGCAGCTACTTGCTGATGCAGACCAACTTCACACTTGCCTATGATAAGGACGCAGAGAGGATGGAGTTCTGGAACAAGAATCTTGCGCTACTCCCCTACGCAGACGATCTCTTAGATAATACGAATGTATCGTTTTATGGCGATATGTAGTGGTAACATTCACTGGAGTTCCCAACAGCGTCAAGTGATTTGTGAGAGGAGTTCGTAAAATGCAGGAGTACATCTCGGTTCATAACGCCACCGGAATGCCAGTAGACTAACCATGAAATTGTCTATGGGTCCCATTTATCATCCACATGATGAAAACTGATCGTTACGAAGAACTTCCAAACGTCAATCACTGTAATTATTAAGAGAATTAAGAAATACATGTATTTAACTTCGAAAAGTAATATAGAATATAAGTTACATGTCTAAGTACTACCTGCTTTCCTATAGTGTACTATAGAGGTGGAGCTGGGTGTGGACTAGTGGTTCTTTGGTGGGGGTGGAGAGTGGTTGCAGAATATGAATACAGCAAGCGGCAGCAAATAATTTATTGGGTTTTAAGTTGGACAAGAGCAGACACAGCGCCCACAGGAGGCGAGCGGCAGTACACCTCTGCCTGAGACGGACTACAAACCGTACGTCGGAGTCAGCGCTTTCCATCTCTATGGCTCGGCAACGACCTCGGTAGCAGCACATTGAACTGTCTAAGTGCTGTGTCAGGCGGCGCCTCTGCTCTCGTAATTGCAGTCAGGAGGAGCTGTCCTGTGGCGGCCCAGAGTTAGCTTTGGATCGGTGGCTGTCAGGCCGCAGTGGCTCAAAATTGAGAGGACGTTAAATCGACCCCTGGTCCGTTCATTGTTTAGGCTTTGAGGATGGTGGCGGATAAAAATCCGTTCAGAAATTGTGCAGCTGATGCCATTAATCAACATCACTTGCCCTCGTAGTTCTAAACACATTGTGCTACCAGTGTGCCCGTGGCCATAACTGGTATGGATGGTGACTGCGGGACACGCTTCAGGAAACAGCCAATTTGACATTTTTGCTTGCAATTACCTGCCTGGAACACTCAAATGCTGGTTTCTGTGTACTGAACAGGTTTACCTCGGACGAGCCCGGTGCTGTACATAGTAGTTTTTTGGGACAGACGGTGACTCACTTGGCCCGGCTTTGCAGCAACTCCAGAGTGGGGAGCAGTGTTTGGGACTTTATGTCTGGTATCTCTTACCTCGTGTAATGAATCTCCTCAGGGCTCCCTGTGCCACCAGGTAGGAATGAATTAGGAAACATTCGAACCGACAATCCTTACAGGTGAGTGATATCTGCACTCGAAAATCTACAAACTGCTGCACCACGTAGCCTACAACCAGTTGGGTTCTGATTTCTTGTACCAAGTATGCCTGACTGACTTCGGATACCTGCGAATCTGTATCTAGCAAAAACTTGCACATTCAGTTTCCTACACAGCTGGTTAGAGAAGTAGTCTGCCACTGAGTTAGCATAGGGTGCCTCCCGCTGACATACGCTGGGAACGCTGCACAGTGGCTGTACTGTTCCCTGTTTGATTTAACGTTGGTGAGAGAGGTCCACCCCAGAACCCCATTCTCATGTTTGCGTGTTCCTGTGCTGGCAGTCTAGTTCAGAGCCCAACGTATTTACACTTCATACATTGAAACTTGCTACAATATCGTTGGAGGTGACCTGGCTGAATACACCTATAACACTTGAACTTGATATTAAAACATACTTTCCTGTCCCTAGGCTTGCTCACGGCGTCTATCATGGCCAAAGCCGTTGGAACTGTTACGGCCTCGTTTAAAGTCGGTGCAAACTCTACGCACACTTTACACGTCGTCTCAGAAGACAAACCTCACACAAATGCTTCTGGCACCCTTTGTTCTGCCTCTGCCCTATTGGAATTATCGTCATCTATCGGTTCATACATATTAATGTTTATCTTCCTTATGTGATCCATAAAACTCTCCACAAACTCTCTCTGTTTTTGAGTTATTCCCTTCAGTTGTTTCCGATAGTGTGCAAATGTGTTCTGGTCCATCCAAAATAGACAACAAGATACATAAAATCCATACGTGTCTGAGTACGTAATACATACTGTTGGTGGAAGCAGGGCAATAGACTTCATGTAAGAAACTGAAACTGACGCACATGGAGCATCCTGGAAGGACTGACTGTTTCGAAACTCATCGTGACACATCACGTACGACCTAGCATCACCAGCTAATTATAGTCGAGCCATACTTAACAACTGCTCGTCATTTAAATTCCCTAATATTCCCCAGATTTACACCACAGTGTAGTCACTAATGATACCATTCTTGCGTCTAAGACTGATGGGGACATGTTATGAATTGGCTGTTCCCTTCTTTCTTCGCTAAGTCTGTGTATCTCACAATATAAATACACATTATCAGCCTGCACTTTAGTTAACTGGTGCAGCAAGTGATGAATTGTTTCTTGAGTTGACACTTCTTCACTTACTGCCAATTTGCACAACTATTACTACCAGGAATTTACAGTATACCTAGGAAAACAAAACAGAAAAGGCAAAATCTTCCTAATGGGCCTATGCAACCCCACACACTTACTTGTACATTTTCGTCGAACATCACTTCTGCAATGCCCCTGTCATCGTCCTCATTCCAACCTTCAACAGGTTTTGTGGTATCACTTGTAAAAGCATGGGCTAGGTATAGGCGAGCGGAGGATGGTAGGTGGTAGGTGGTAGATGCAGAACTACCGGTGACAAATTTACTTCTAAGTTGGATGGGCAAGTCGGTAGGGGGTGAGTTTCTGGCCGGGACGGAGTGGCAATTGTGTGTCTAGAATAAGTGCTTTCTGTCAGTACGGCTCGGCACTGACCTAGCTAGCAGCGCACCGTACTGCCTCGGTGCTACATCAGGTGGCTGTGACGCTGCTCTCATAACTGCGATAGAAGGAGCCAGCGTGTGGCCCAGGGTCGAACGTGGGACCGGTGGTCGGAGGGTGGTGGCTGGCTCAGTCCGACCATAGTGGCTTAAGACCATACAGTCTGTGGCTAGACCCCCGGCTGACAGTCCCGTCGGGATGATGGAAGAACGTTGGCAACCTCGCAGTAGCAGCCTGCACACAGTAGACGTTGATGCCCAGTTGTCGCAACATGTCTAAGCTGCACCCTGGCTGGACAGCCAATTTTCATACACAACAATGCAGGTCTTGTTGCAGCTGAGGTCAAGCACGCGGCCTGCCAAGTGCTGTTAATGATGGTTATTGCTCCCTGTATCTTGGTAGTAGTTGCAAGGCCAGTGGCATAGTGTAAATGCTGAGCCAGTGATTGTCAGGAAGTGCCTCGATTTCGCCACTGGGCTCGGACATGATCCCATGACGCTACAGTACAAAGGAGATCTGGAAAGTATTTCTTATTACTGTTTTATTTAAACCGGTGATTGAAGTGTCGTGCTGAGCGGCACAAGAAAGTCCAAGTTATAATAAGTTTACTGAACAAAACAAACTCTCGCTCCGATTGTAGGCAATTAGAAGGTAAGAATACAGTAGCAAGAGTAACAGAATGGGTACTGAATAATTGTGGCTCAAAATAAGGGAAAGACTGCACTAAGAGCCCAGGGCACTGGTTGGACAGAAAAAAAATCCTGCCTGAAGCCAACACGGGAATGACCACTTGCTGGTTCCTCAATGACCTCTGGCTATATGTTAAGTTCATGGCTGAAAAGTCTGAGTCCGAGGATGACGACTGTCCGTGTTTAGGTCCAATAAGATAGCACTTAGAGCTTGGACCGAAAACAAAGCCAGCAAGTCCTATTCAGAATAACGTCGCTGCAGGAACTAACGACCGTGGATATCAGTCAGTGAGAGAGTCGGGGAGAAAAACCTACGATTTCTGGCAACGGAGATTATTGCTGAGGACGGATTTCGAGAGCAATCCTGTTTGATGGGGTTAGTAGCCCCCGTTGTCTGGCCCAGCGAAGATTCTCGAAGCCTGACTGACTAGTGCTTTTTTTAAGGGTGGAGCCCCTCCACACCCACACCGACATGGAGGTCATCATAAGAAATCTACTTACTGTTCCCTCTGTATTTGTTAGTTACTAATCGAGGCCTTCACGGGATGTGGAGCCGTGATGTTATCCATACGTCTGGGTAGGTTTACCCACTAGTACGGTGGCATTGAGGAGATAGATGGTGGGCGAAAGGCGAAAGAAGGGTAGCGGTTTCATGGCCAAAGGGGTAAAAAACAGTGCCAAGGCAAGCGCCAAGGGAAAAAAACCTCTGTGATAGCCTGGTCGGATAGTAAGAGCAGTAGCGATTTTCTTGCTAACAGTGACTGATCATCCAAGGGCGGGGTTGTTCTTACTTTTGGGTATCGCTCAATGCTCGGTAGCGTCGTCGTTGCTTAGGTCGTCATAAATAGTGTCAGTCCTATCGAGGAGAGGTACTGCTGCGCTGGGCACCTGCAAAGTTTCATGGGCCAGCTGCAGCTGTCCCTGTAACAAGCCAAGGTCGTTATATGAGTGGTCGATTGGCCCTAAATCGATCGCACTGTGGTTGGGTTTGTGCAGTACGGCTTCACTGCATTGCCGACTGGTCAGCTGGTTTGCGACTGGCAATAATAGTTAGCTTTGCTGTGCTATGTCTGTATGTTGGTGCTACCTGGTGCTCTCCTGTCGTCGGCTTACATAGCTGCCTGCAGCGGAATATTGTTGGCACTCTTTCCTTGCTACGCGGCGCGCGGACTCTATCAGGTTCGGTGTCGGTGGTGCCTTCTGTAGACGCAGGCTTCGCCTCCTGGTGGCCGGTCTTGAAGGCATCGAGTCGCATTTGCTATGCTGAGGCATGCAGTGGCAGTGATGGTTGCCCACGTGATGGGTCTGCCCGACCGGTTTCTGATCTATTAGGTGAGAGCCTCTGACATAATGTGACTGATGCCCTATTTCTTACTGAGATGTTACCATCAAAGTACATAAAAAAACATTCTCCAAAACTACTGGATACATCAAATTTGTAATTCTGTCACTTCAGGGATTATTTTGTATGAATTTTTTGCTCCATGTGCGTTAGTTTCAGTTTCTTACATGAAGTCTATTGCCCTGCTTCCGCCAACAGTATGTATTACGTACTCAGACACGTATGGATTTTATGTATCTTGTTGTCTATTTTGGAAACCAACACTTGTAACCAGACATTAACTAAAAATTACATAGATAAATTTGTTTTGTGTCTTGTTGAAAGATTCTCCAATTTTACGATATTTTAGCTTAAATTTGCTGTCTCACTAATCTACAAATGCAAACAGGCTCAATCAACTATATTACCTGGTATAACGACAGTGTTTTCATTAGTGATGCGTTTGTGGCAGTCCAACTTCCTGACTGACAATGTGTTAGAAACAAACGTTATCCATTGTGGGTTGGTTGCTGGTGAGTACTAAATATAGCACATTTATGAAATAAAGGGAACAATATAAGACAGCTGTGAAATTCGCTTGGTATAAATATGTATTAAAAACGTTAAATTGGAACAATGCGTATAACTGACAACTTCTCAGGAAAGAACATCTACAAAAATGAAGTGCTATTCGCTTTCAGCTTTCCCTAAATAATTTACAAGATTTCAGTTTTCATTAACAGTTGTAAGCAAAATCATTGCGTTTAATCAAACACAGGAACAAGCTGGCTTTAAAGGTGGATATAGCACAACTCGTCGATTGTAAATCTTGACTGATAATGAAGAACACAGCATATACAATTAATTAACATCGTGATGTAGATTTATAAATGATGAGAAAGATTTTGACTCGATTTCAACTAGATCTATGCTAACAATACTTAAGGAACAAAGCATTGACGCAACTTATATTAACCCACTCAAAAAATTTCACTGACAACTTAAAAACATTAGTTCGCTGAACACCATAAAAGTTGATACTACCTGGTGACGTTGCACGCATTTGACGTGGTAAGAAAAGTATGAAAGCAGAGCAGAGACAAATGAGGAATCATTGTACGGGTCGCAAATTGGGAAATCGCTGACTTAAGCGACTTTGATAAAGAGTAGGTTATGATGGTCAGGCACATAGGAAAGAGTATGTCGAAAAAGACTGAGCATCTCTCTAAAGTGGTTGAAGGATGCTGAAACTGTGTGTTTCGGAGAAAATCGTTAGCGCACATTGTTGAACAACGGGTTCTGCAGCAGATTTCCTATGTACCCTCAACTACACTGTCAATTACGACTGCAATGGGCACGGGATCATCGATATTGGATTGCTGATTAATAAAATTCCCTAGTGGGATTAATCGTGTACAGATGTGCCGCCATCTAGGGAATCTGTTGCTCTAAACCTGCACTGCACCACTGACCTAGGTCGGTGGAGGAAATATTATGCGATGGATGACATTAACCTGGTCTTCCATGGGACCTGTGGTAATAATAGAAGGCACCAGGGCGTGTGTGGATTATATGAACATTATTGTGGAGCACTTGCTTCCCGTCATGCTTCGTATTGTTGCGACTTCTGCACCACTTGTTAGCAGCAGACATTAGCAGCAGACACAGTGGCTGCGCCAAAGACTGAAACGGCGTGGATGGTTCAAATGGCTCTGAGCACTATGGGACTCAACTTCTGAGGTCATTAGTCCCCTAGAACTTAGAACTAGTTAAACCTAACTAACCTAAGGACATCACAAACATCCATGCCCGAGGCAGGATTCGAACCTGCGACCGTAGCGGTCTCGCGGTTCCAGACTGCAGCGCCTAGAACCGCACGGCCACTTCGGCCGGCGAAACGGCGTGGAGTTTTACAATTATTTATTGAACTTTCTTTACAATTTCTCCCTCGTCGTCGCTGCCCAGCCGTGCGGATTCCTCTGCCTGGCTGCTGCTGTGTAGATCCTCCGACAATGCGCGCCACACGCGCCGCTGATCGCACTCGGGAACCTCAGGCCACCAGTGCTCAGCTGAATCCAGGACGCCCTGTGGTTGAGATGAACTCGTCGCCACCTGGCGCCCCAGTATGGCACGCCCACGGAGCCTCATCGCCGTGAGGTCAGCTGCCGACGACTGCTGCACCGGCGGCTGGGAAGCCGTCAGTCGCGATGTCCGTGAGGTCCCGTCATGGACGGACCACGCGCCATGGCGCTGCGTTGCCGTGAAGTCCGGACGTCAGTCCCCAGCGGCGCCTGTGACCAAGACCGCGCTGCGGCCGGTCCTGCTGGAAGTTCTCGCTGTAGTTAGTCAGCCATGGTGCCGACCGAACTCGGGTTGACCTTCAGAGCTGGAGTTGACATCTGGTGGTGAACGGATGACTCCTGCGAGCTGGATCAGACTTCCAGAATCGTCACCTACGAAGATTGAACATTCAGACACGTACCACGTCCGTCCTCAGATCCGAACTGCTTCCTAATGGCTTCTGTCTGTTGCTGCCTGCGCTCCACTATTTAAATCCAGAAGGAGGACGTTTTTTTACCCTCGGTGGTAGCTTTTTGCTATTACTCCCGCAGTATATTGCAGCGTAGCTTAGCGTGCTGGACTCACTTCCCCTTACTCAGCACTCTCCAGGCTTCGCTCGGCGCCCGGTCTGTGTGCGTCCTTGCGGCAGACTGTTGGTAGACTGCTGCTGTCAGCAAGGCTATATGTGCGTGCTTATTTCGCAACGCCTTGGTCGCCGGCGTGCCTCTGTTTTGCCATTCTCCACTGCGTGAAGGAACACTTACTACATGTGGCCGCAACACTGCCTCCTCCTAAAAATTAAATTCGTCCCCGAATTTACCCTATACGTTATCTCTAGTTCTATCCTATATTCTACTTCTTCCCTGTATACATCCAGGTTGCCCTGACTCATGTCCTACTGGTAATGCATTCTACAGAAATCTCATGGAGCGGTCTTGCATTAACATGCTGAATCCTTCGTTTTAATAAGACATATACCACACCGATAAGTACAATCAACACGGTAATAGTACTGGTTGAAATACCAATGGTCACTATGCTACGTTTCCGCCTGGTATCGTACTCCTCCATATGCCTTAATAATTGCTGCATTGAACTTTGACCTTTCTCCGAATCTACTAATTTATCTATCGTTTGCAATAGTGTAGCATCCAAAGTGTTGTTAATATACGTCAAAGTTTTGTCCTGGAGCGATGCTGAATGACGCATTTGGCCATTACAACGTCAGATGCGTATCTGTAACCTTGGTGACTCCCGAGACTGTCGCTGGTAAGCTGAAACTATCCCCTACTATTTCACAATTTGTTCCATTGATTAGCAAACTTCTGTCCTGTAATTCCATCTCCGTGGTTGATGTCCAATTCCCATTGTCATAACACTTGGCTGATATCCTCTTCGTAGCGAATACTGAATACAACCAATGCCTCCCATTTTGGTGAAAATGTGGCGTAGGCTTCACTATTATTCCCCGACACTCCGAAGCTTCTGCTTCTGCCCTAAATAACTGGATCTCACACGACCCCTTGCCTGTGAAAACAACCCGTGATGGACAAATGGAAACTGACTCCGTTAGACATCTACTCTAAACACGACATAGTAGCATTAGTATCCACCTTCTTAGAAATTAATAAAACCTCCTCTGTCCTGGACTGTACGCCCTTCCCCATGTGCTCCCATCTGACCAGATAAGGATGCACTGTGTAACAGTGATACTGTCTCCCCACACTAGTTACTGGAAATCTAATCCTTATGTACATCTTAACTAGATCCGTTGTTACCTTAATCCTAGACATATAATAAAAAAGTGACATAATCGCTTCAATTATCGGCACTACGCGCTCTACCGCCTCTGGAAAGTCTCCCTCTGCCTGGTTGAGACTCCGTCTGAATTTTTCTGGTGACAACAACGTCACACTCACCTGCCCGTGCAATGCGTGATGTACTGCCTCTTGCAATTCATCCATCCTCACTCGTGCATCACCAATGCTGTTATCCAGTTCCTGCAGCAATTTAGCCATTTCCAGCTTCCTTTCCACTATATCCAATCGCGTTTGTACCTGTTCCAGATCCGTATTCAATAATTTCTGTGTTTGTTGTATATATGCTCGTAACCCTGCAGCCATCCCACGCATCACACATGTCACATTCAACAACGCTGTACCTAATCCCCGTATCTCTGTTGTGTTTATATCCACTAACTTCCCTATGCTTTTCTACTTGTCGCGAATAACTGTTAAAAATTGTTCAAACCCTCAATATCGTCTCTATCCGCTGTTCCAAAAATTGTTTTCAGAAACTTCCCACCTGCATCCAACCAACCCCTCTTTACTCTTTTTCTCCTCCGTGGAATCATGCTCACGACTTGGCGCAGTTGTCCCCTTATTTCCTTACATGACCTATCCAAAGCCTCGTACTGTTCTTGCACGTCCCGTAATATTCCGTTCTTAGATGCAACAGTTTCCACACTCGATACTACCTCCTGTAGCTGCCGCATCTCGTTCCTTACCTGCAGGATGTTGAGTGCCAGCCGAAGCGTACACTCGTGACTCGTGAGGACCACATCTGGTTGTTTCCCGAACAACACCCCACTTCGCAACGGCATATCCTGTACCTGGCCAGGTTGTGTCAGCTGCCATAGGACTACGCCCCATACTATCCACGTGTACCCCATCCTGTGTCACCTACAGAATGAAGAGAGAAGGAAAAAACTCCCATCACTACCCCTTAATACCAATAAAATAGCAATAGTCCTTGCACAAAAATAATACACACATGATAATTACTGCTAACTACACATCCATCGAACACAACTTATACTTAATACCCGGTTTACTATCTGCTTCTGGCGCTTCTTTTCGCTTTCTGCCAGAAGGAGAAGTACATATACACGGATCTACTAACCCCTGGAACGGATTAACTCTACTAACGTGAACCACAGTTGTCTTGGTAGGCAATTGTACTTTTACATTGACAGGTGATGTCACTTCCACTACCTGGTACGGTCCCTGGAACTTGTTTGTGAACTTCTTGCTTCTCCCTTTTGGAACATACGGATTAGCTAGTATCACCCATTGGCCTACTTTGTACTGTGGCAACTTCCTCGTGGTACCTCCCATCCGTTCTTGTCATTCCAGCGCTTTCGTGTTATCTCGTCTAACTCTCTGCCATACTTCCTTAATGGTTTTCGCAAATTGCCTTACATGCTCGCCCTCCGCTCCCAGCCTTGGACGAAGCATGTCAAAAGGTTATGGCATCTTCCGCCCATACACCACCTCGTACGGCGACAATCCTGTCGACGTATGTGCCTTACTATTATATGCACTGGTTACGAATTGGAAGTACACATCCCAGTCTGTGTGTTGACTATTTACACAGTGATTCAACATCTTAGCGATCGTGAGATGCACTCTCTCCGTTCGTCCGTTTGCTTGCGGATGGAATGGACTAGTCCGCAGTTTCTTTACCTTCAGTAACTTACACAGTTGCTTCATCAGATCAGACGTGAAATTAGGACCTTGACCCGAGATTAAGGACTGAGGTATCCCATACCTGAGTAACCAATTACTAACTAAAGCTTGGGCCACCGTACTTGCTTTCTGATATGGTAATGTGACCATGACTAAATACCAAGAAAAATGGTCAATCACTGTTAACACATACTTATTCTCTGCTGCACTCCTATTAAATGAGCCTAATACATCAATTCCGATTTCTTGGAAAGGTCTGTCTGCCTCTGGTAATCTTTGAAGCTGAATCTTTTGATGGCTCAAGTACGCACGCTGTGCACATGGCACACAATTCCTGACGTACTCGTCTACGCCTTGACGTCGTGTCCTCCACCAAAACTTCTCCGCTATCCGCCTATCCGTAGCTCTTATCCCACCATGACCTGAAAGAAAATGGTCATGCGCCTGTGCAAAACTTCATCTAAACGCTGCTGGTACGACGACGCGTGGGCCGCATTTCGTCGACCTGCAAAGTAGCCCGCCCTGTACCAGGAACTGCGGTCGCTTTCTGAACAATTGGCAATCACTATCCACGGCTTGTGCCCTTTTCCACTCATCTTCAATCAACCCTGTTACTTGAAATACTGCCACTTTCCTGCTCAATGCGTCAGCATTGGCATGTTTCACACCTGGCTTGTGTATTACCTCATAACCGGTGGTGGAGTGTTCGGCGCTGTTAGCAGTAGTTTATCCTGTAGTGAAGTAGAAGTGGATAGTTCCTGTGAATTATTATGGGTGGAGGTTACACTCAACAACCGAGCTAGGTTAATAATTGGCTCCTTTTACCGACCTCCCGACTCAGCAGCATTAGTGGCAGAACAACTGAGAGAAAATTTGGAATACATTTCACATAAATTTTCTCAGCATGTTATAGTCTTAGGTGGAGATTTCAATTTACCAGATGTAGACTGGGACACTCAGATGTTTAGGACGGGTGGTAGGGACAGAGCATCGAGTGACATTATACTGAGTGCACTATCCGAAAATTACCTCGAGCAATTAAACAGAGAACCGACTCGTGGAGATAACATCTTGGACCTACTGATAACAAACAGACCCGAAGTGCAGAACAGGGAATCAGTGATCATAAGGCCGTTGCAGCATCCCTGAATATGGAAGTTAATAGGAATATAAAAAAAGGGAGGAAGGTTCATCTGTTTAGCAAGAGTAATAGAAGGCAGATTTCAGACTACCTAACAGATCAAAACGAAAATTTCTGTTCCGACACTGACAATGTTCAGTGTTTATGGAAAAAGTTCAAGGCAATCGTAAAATGCGTTTTAGACAGGTACGTGCCGAGTAAAACTGTGAGGGACGGGAAAAACCCACCGTGGTTCAACAACAAAGTTAGGAAACTACTGCGAAAGCAAAGAGAGCTTCACTCCAAGTTTAAACGCAGCCAAAACCTCTCAGACAAACAGAAGCTAAACGATGTCAAACTTAGCGTAAGGAGGGCTATGCGTGAAGCGTTCAGTGAATTCGAAAGTAAAATTCTATGTACCGACTTGACAGAAAATCCTAGGAAGTTCAGGTCTTACGTTAAATCAGTAAGTGGCTCGAAACAGCATATCCAGACACTCCGGGATGATGATGGCATTGAAACAGAGGATGACACGCGTAAAGCTGAAATACTAAACACCTTTTTCCAAAGCTGTTTCACAGAGGAAGACCGCACTGCAGTTCCTTCTCTAAATCCTCGCACAAACGAAAAAATGGCTGACATCGAAATAAGTGTCCAAGGAATAGAAAAGCAACTGGAATCACTCAATAGAGGAAAGTCCACTGGACCTGACGGGATACCAATTCGATTCTACACAGAGTACGCGAAAGAACTTGCCCCCCTTCTAACAGCCGTGTACCGCAAGTCTCTAGAGGAACGGAGGGTTCCAAATGATTGGAAAAGAGCACAGGTAGTCCCAGTCTTCAAGAAGGGTCGTCGAGCAGATGCGCAAAACTATAGACCTATATCTCTAACGTCGATCTGTTGTAGAATTTTAGAACATGTTTTTTGCTCGAGTATCATGTCGTTTTTGGAAACCCAGAATCTACTATGTAGGAATCAACATGGATTCCGGAAACAGCGATCGTGTGAGACCCAACTCGCTTTATTTGTTCATGAGACCCAGAAAATATTAGATACAGGCTCCCAGGTAGATGCTATTTTTCTTGACTTCCGGAAGCCGTTCGATACAGTTCCGCACTGTCGCCTGATAAACAAAGTAAGAGTCTACGGAATATCAGACCAGCTGTGTGGCTGGGTTGAAGAGTTTTTAGCAAACAGAACACAGCATGTTGTTATCAATGGAGAGACGTCTACAGACGTTAAAGTAACCTCTGGCGTGCCACAGGGGAGTGTTATGGGACCATTGCTTTTCACAATATATATAAATGACCTAGTAGATAGTGTCGGAAGTTCCATGCGGCTTTTCGCGGATGATGCTGTAGTATACAGAGAAGTTGCAGCATTAGAAAATTGTAGCGAAATGCAGGAAGATCTGCAGTGGATAGGCACTTGGTGCAAGGAGTGGCAACTGACCCTTAACATAGACAAATGTAACGTATTGCGAATACATAGAAAGAAGGATCCTTTATTGTATGATTATATGATAGCGGAACAAACACTGGTAGCAGTTACTTCCGTAAAATATCTGGGAGTATGCGTGCGGAACGATTTGAAGTGGAATGATCATATAAAATTAATTGTTGGTAAGGCGGGTACCAGGTTGAGATTCATTGGGAGAGTGCTTAGAAAATGTAGTCCATCAACAAAGGAGGTGGCTTACAAAACACTCGTTCGACCTATACTTGAGTATTGCTCATCAGTGTGGGATCCGTACCAGATCGGTCTGACGGAGGAGATAGAGAAGATTCAAAGAAGAGCGGCGCGTTTCGTCACAGGGTTATTTGGTAACCGTGATAGCGTTACGGAGATGTTTAATAAACTCAAGTGGCAGACTCTGCAAGAGAGGCGCTCTGCATCGCGGTGTAGCTTGCTCGCCAGGTTTCGAGAGGGTGCGTTTCTGGATGAGGTATCGAATATATTGCTTCCCCCTACTTATACCTCCCGAGGAGATCACGAATGTAAAATTAGAGAAATTAGAGCGCGCACGGAGGCTTTCAGACAGTCGTTCTTCCCGCGAACCATACGCGACTGGAACAGGAAAGGGAGGTAATGACAGTGGCACGTTAAGTGCCCTCCGCCACACACCGTTGGGTGGCTTGCGGAGTATAAATGTAGATGTAGATGTAGAATCGAACTCACTGAGTTTCAGCACCCATCTCACTAGTTTACTCGCTGGGTCATTCAGACCTAATAACCATTTCAGAGCTGAATGATCCGTCACAACCTTAAACCTTCTACCGTACAGATGACTTCGAAAGTACGAAATCCCATATATTACCATCAAACAATTCCTTCTTCGTCGTGGAGTAATTTTGTTCCGCCTTATTAAGTTGACGAGACGCGAACGCAATCGGATGTTCTTTGCCATCAATTTCTTGCCCAAGTACAACCCCAAGAACGTGATTAGACGCGTCACATTGTAGTAAAAACTCCTTCGAAAAGTCCGGAAACTTCAAAACTGGATCTGATGACAGTATCCGTTTCAACTCTTGAAATGCTTTCTCGCACTCTGACGTCCACTGGAAGGTAACACCTTTTCTTAGCAACTTAGTAAGTAGCCTCGCTATTTCTGCAAACCCCTGTACGAATTTTCGATAATAGCTCGCAAGACCAATATACGATTGCAGTTGTTTAACCGTTTGCGGAACTGGAATATCTCGTACTGCAGAAGTGAGACGAGGATCTGTAAGTACTCCGTCCTGAATGATAACATGCCCGAGATAATTTACTTGTGCTTGTTCAAAATGGCATTTGTCCAAACTTTATGTTGGCCATGCTGCCTCTAATCTTTTAAACACCTCCTCTAACCGTTCCACATACTGCTCTATATCTCTTGAAATACAAATACACCAAGCATTTTTTCGGTTTCAACCCGCGAAGGACTCCATCCAACAACCTTTGAAATGTTGCTGGAGTGTTTTTTAGTCCAAACGGCATTCTTTTATACTCGAAGTGACCACAATGCGTCGTAAATGCTGTTTTTGGCTTGTCCTACGGACATACTTCAATCTGGTGATAACCGCTTCGCAAATCCATAGTGGAGAAAAATTTGCACTGCCCGAGGTTGTCTAACGTTTCTGTGATATTCGGAATGGGATATACGTCCGCCACTGTCCGTCCATCTTCCAGTTGTTGCTCTATTAATTGTTCTACTACTGGTGCTAGTTAAAGTCGTGGCGTGGGTGCTCCTGACACCACTTGTTACGGCTTCTGCACCACTTGTTAGCAGCAGACACAGTGGCTGCGCCAAAGACTGAGACGGCGTGGAGTTTTACAATTATTTATTGAACTTTCTTTACAATTTCTCCCTCATCGTCGCTGCCCAGCCCTGCGGATCCCTCTGCCTGGCTGCTGCTGTGTAGATTGTCTGACAGTGCGCGCCACACGCGCCGCTGAACTAACTCGGGAGCCTCAGGCCACCAGTGCTCCACTGAAGCCAGGGTGCCCTGTGGTTGAGATGAACTTTTCGCCGCCCGGCGCCGCAGTACGGCACGCCCACGGAGCCACGTCGCCGTGAGGTCAGCTGCCGACGCCTACTGCACCGGCGGCTGGGAAGCCGTCAGTCGTGATGTCCGCGAGGTCCCGTCATGGACGGACCACGCACCGTGGGGCCGGGTTGTCGTGGAGTCCGGGCGTCAGTCCCCGGCGGCGCCTGTGCCCAAGACAGCGCTGCGGCCGGTCCTGCGGGAAGTTATCGCTGTAGTTAGTCAGCCATGGTGCCGACCGAACTCGGGTCGACCTCCAGAACTGAAGTTGACATCTGGTGACGAACAGATGACTCCTGCGAGCTGGAACAGACTTCCGGAATCGTCACCTACGAAGATTGAACATTCGGACACGGACCACGTCCGTCCTCAAATCCGAACTGCTTCCTAATGGCTTCTGTCTGTTGCTGCCTGCGCACCACTATTTATATCCGGCAGGAGGACATTTTTTACCCTCGGTGGTAGCTTTTTGTTATTACTCCTGCAGTATATTGCAGTGTAGCTTAGCGTGCTGGCCTCACTTCCCCTTACTCAGCACTCTCCAGGCGTCGCTCAGCGCTCAGTCTGTGTGCGTCCTTGCGTCGGTCTGTTGGTAGACCACTGCTGTCAGCAAGGCTATCTGTGCGTGCTTATTTCGCAACGCCTCGGTCGCCGGCGTGCCTCCGTTTTGCCATTCTCCACTCCGTGAAGCAACGCTTACTACATGTGGCCGCAACAGTATGTTCCACGGCATTTGATGGCGTTTTCCAGCAGTATAACTGTCAGTGTCATAAGACTAGAATCGTGCTACTATGTTTTGAAAGCATGGTAGCGAAATGAAGCTGATGTTCTGGCCACCAAATTCGCCTGATCTGGAACATTGTTGGCTACCAGGTCGCGCCCGCTCGTCACCTGCCAATAATTCGCGATAACTGCTAGACATGTGTGGGTAAACTTCGACAAATAATAAAACAATTTAGCAGAGCAAGTTTGCAGTTAGTCTTCAAAGTCAATTGTAACAAGAGTATAACAATCTGCAATGAACACTTTGAAGAATAAATTATATCGATAAACGATGGTGTTACAGCGCTAGGTAGTAAGCTTTCATATCTAGAGCAGCTGAAGGAAACGACTGAATGGACAGCAAGAGAAATAAACTCGACTCAGTGTTTTAGTTTCCAAAACTAAAATGTCGTGTTCCTGAAATTGTAATTTTGAAATCTGTGTCTATTATCAGTTTTGATTTGTGGCAGCGATGCATTGACTATGAGTGCCAGAAAGATTCAAAAATTGAGGCTATCTCATAGAGAAACAGCAATATTCATGCTGGGAACCAGTTGGGAGTCCAGAAAACAAATAAATTGGTGAACGAACCCAGCACTGTGGAAGACATAATTATGTAATGAAGATTAAATGATGGTGAGGTTATGTGGGTAGTCGAATAGATAATCAATGGATCAAGGGTGTACCTTTCAGGGCTCCAAGAGATAAAAAGACACTGTGAAAACAACGTAATGGGGGACGAGTGGTTGACTTTAGAAAATATGGATAGGTACAGGAGAAGACAGTATCATGGAGAAGTCTCAGAGAGGCCTTTATCCAACATAGGATGTCAAATAGCTGATGAGATATACAATTATAATCACCATTCACAATACCCAGTTACAATTTTGATACTGTGCTAACAAATACTCATACACCCGTAATTTAAGTAGATTCTCTGTATTTTACTATGTCTACTTGATACAATGTCGAAGTCTTGAAAGCCACGTGACTTACCTGCAGTTAATAGTTACTGATTTTTTTTCCCTTTAAATTATAACTGTGACTCATTCACAAGAAGAGGCTTATGTTCCTAATATGCAAGTCACTAACATTACACATATTTGGTCATTATACGTAAGGGTTTCTGCATTAAATACGATTGTTAACATCATTGCTTAGTTTTTCTTTTTACTTTAACAAAGGCATCAGTTGTAAAATTCCTCTTCGCCTATCTGTTTATTGTCTAGTTTCCTTCTAACCATGGATATCATCACAGTTATTGCAAATTTTCGGTAAGCGTGGTTATTAACATGCCAGTTCAGCATTTACAGAAGAACAGTAGTGATTATATAATTTTTTTTAAAGTGCTATCATCAGTATGGTACCCACAAAATGTACTTCGAGCTGCATGTGAAGAAAAATCATGCAGCTGTGTGACAGTTTTAATTACGAAACGAATTTAAGCAAATTTTTTACGTTTTTTCTATCATAATCCATGAAGGGATCCTCAACTATAGAAAATTTAACGGGTGATGAGTGCTTTCTGGAACAGAAAGATTTATAAAATAAGAGTAAATGGGTATGTTTTATCAGAGGTACAGTGAAAATAGGTGTGTTTTATGGTAGTGCCGAAGATCAGTTTTTAAGAAAACTACAAAAATTTCTGACCTGTTTTGACCTCTTCGTTCACACTATCTTTCCATGACCTTGAATTACGAAATTACATTAGAACTATGAAAGACATTTTGAATATACCATAGACATTGTGAAGTTTCCCAATCAAACCAGCTGTTTATCTTCAGTCATTTATATCCCTGTTGAGGAGTCGTATTGAGTCCCTCAATTATAAGCTAGTAGCGAGTTGAAGCACCAACAAATGTTTCTGTTTAACCCTCGTAGCGCTGAGAACAACCTCGGACGGACACCAGTTAAGAGTGCACCTGCCACCCTGCGAGTGAACACTTTTCAGGCAAATCGGCTCTTGAGCGAAGTCCTTGTGGCAAACTATTTACATCGGATGGCAGGTAAGAGGACAACTGTCGCCTCGTAGCGTAAGTTAGTGTTGTGGGATGGTCCATCTCACGTGAACATCTTTCAAGCACATCTAAACTTGAGCCAAGTCGACATGGCAAACTATTTATATAGTCTAGTTATTTATGGGAAAATTATTGGAAAACTAAGTAAGCACGAAAGGAAAACTCTTTATATATACCTGTTGAGGTACTGTAAGTTGCAGAGTGAGTCGTATGCAGTTTATAAAAAACGTAAATGACGAAGTGTTTTCCAAGAGAGGAAGACGGTGGCCGAACTTGTACGAACTTTCGTAACTGTGACTATTATTCAATGTGGAGTCAGTCGGCATGTATACGCTGGTACAGTAAGATCTCTTTAATAACATATATTAACAAAGTGTAAGCATTTTTCTAAAACTGTGAGCTTTTATGTATAAATATGTGAGCAAAGAATTTTAGTTGCAGAATAAGTGACGATTAATTATTGTAATAGCCGCTGTGTTTTATTTTAAGTGAAACCTTGTAACGATAACGTTACCTAATCCTAAATGGACGAATATTAAAATGCACTACGCACTGCAGCTACACAGGAGATGAAATAAGCTAGTCGAAGCTACGGAAGGCCTAGGGAACAATGCCGTACAGCTGTCTCATAAATAGGGAGCGATGTCATGTTACGCAAGCGAACGGATGCACTATGAGTACAACGAAAAAATAGGAGCGTTTGGTGGTGCTTTAACTCATTTGCTAAACAGTCATGATTTTTGTGATTCGTAGTAGTACCTTGGGCGTACGCCATATTTAGCGTTTGAATATTAGCATTTAGAATTGTGAACAAGTATTATGCTCTTGAGCGAGCCAATAATTACAATTAAAACAGCGAAGTACACATTTTAAAATTCTCAGCCGATGAATATAAATCGGTAGCTATGAACTGGATATCGGTGATCAAGAGAATTTCACTTCAAGCATGCAGTCTGTGTAACTAGTTTCTTTTCTAACTTTTATTGATGTCAACAGATAGTTGAGAGTATGTGGAAATTTATGTCTGGTTCACAGCATAAGTTTTGTCAATGAGCATAAAGAAAATGTTAAACATTTCTTACGTTTCCCAGTTGCATTTTTACGACGAAGGCGATATATTGTTGTAAATGCGTACAATAGATTTGAAAACTGTGGCAACAGTAACTGCGCCTGTAAGTAACTCGGAAAAAGTGCTGTACCTTTCCAACTTTCAAATTGTTCTCCGCATCTTTCCAAAGCGACGTGAGTTAGCAAGTTGATTAATTCTTGTTTGCTTTAAGGCCAATGATGTCTTTTGATATCATCCTGTGAAATCTACAAATAGAACGGGGTAACTCCATTGTTTGGGCAATTGTCAACATTTAAATACAGCTGTATCATCCTGCGAAATCTACGAATAGAACAGGGTAATTCCATTGTCTGGACAATTGTCAACATTTAGATACAGCTACAAAATGGAAAATGATAAGGAGAAAAGATTACCGTTCAAGAGAAATCTCTAACTGAATGATATACTTTAAGTAGGGAAACTAAAAAGAGTTGTGCATCACAGTTACAACAGATAGAATTTTTTTTTTTTCTGTTCGTTCTAGTTTAAGCTTATAGCAACCAGAGTACATCTTGTGAATTGCGTTGGAGAGAATATCCCGTTCCTGTAATAATGTATGATTTATCTGGTGTATGCTTCTGTACCAAGCTTGCTTGTTTTGTAAACTGTCTGTAGCTCACGTACTCTCGAAGTACACTGCTTTTCCCCTGTCTTGCTCTCATATTTTGAAGTCTGTCTTGTTATTCATTTCATTGACGAGTTGCCTATATGTACACACAGCTGTTTGCGTTCTTACTAACCTGTTGATACCACTGTTCCTCTTCCCCCTCCCTCCCCCCCCCCCCCTTTAATACTAGGGAGCACGTAGATACGCCGCCTTCGTACATAAGGTGTTGATGTAGAATTCAAAACAAATGTTTCCTTATTATCATAGCAGCAACATCTGTTGTCACTATAACCTTATTAGATGGCTGTGTATTCTTCAAGAACTGTGCAGTGGGATATGCTTGTTACACCACTTACTGTCAGCAGCAAATGTTAATAGTGTGACTACTCTTTTCCATGTGACATATAAGTTGAATAATAGTCTTTGCTACTTTGTCATTTTGTAGTGTTGAGTGAGAAGTGTTAGCAGATGAACGGCCAGTTGTTACGTGGGAGATTTTTCAACGTAATTATTGGTTCAATATGAATGCAATGTATATCATTTTCTCAGATTTTATGATTATGAACCATATTGCAAAGTTCTTATTTTTGTATACTTGTGTGAATATTTAAATTTTTTTTCGTATTTGTTTTTCTATTCAATGTTCTTTTGAATTTTAAGTGGATCAGGTTTTAGCCAAATATTGTTTGTAGCGTTGAAAGTCATGTTATGCTGCTTTAACCATTAGCAGACATAAGTGTTACATTATTAATGCTTTAGGCCTTTTGTACAATTACCCTGAAAAGCTCTAAACATAAATGTGAAACTGTGTTGATAAGTATTCTGCCTGTCTATGCATCAGATATTAAGACATTTTATCAATAGCCCATATGCCTATGACTTGGGTGACGGAATGACGAAGGAGCTCTATTTGTGATATTTACGTGTGTTGTGAAGTTTGCTTCTTATTGTTCCCAAAAGCGTATTACTCAAATAGTATTTCAGCGCTTTCTTTCATTGCAGGCGAGCTGTTCATAGAATTCACAGATATTTGTGAATAATTTGGTTGTTGTCATAGTTTAGCTACACTCCAGCAACACTTCAAAACTGTTATTTACAAATGAGTGGTATTACATTCCATATTTTGTATATGGTTAATTATTAAACCAAATCTTACCGACAAATTTTTCAAATACACAGTTAAATATCATAACTATATTGTCTTGTGCTTGTTCGCAGTTTCTAATTGATTCTTCACATATACTTAAAAGTACAACATGTAAATTTTGTATTTTCGGTTACTCTGATAATATAAAGTTTAATGATAATACTAAATCTTTGGGACAATGATGCTCAATATTTCACGCACAATGCAATACATTTGAAAAAATGACAGCCTTCATTCCGTTTTAATGTAAGAAAACGTAATTCTCAGTAATTTCAATTACATGAGATGGATTATTACTGCGATATTTAGCTCCTAACATTAGTTAAGTGTCTGGGGTGCGATTTCGTATGACAGCAGGAGTACTCTCGTAATTTTCCCGTTCTCCCTAACAGCAAGTTTGCACGTTGCTCTCTACGCGTCCTGCCATTCACGAACAGCGTTCCAGGGGTGTTTTCCAACGGGGTAACGCTCGCCCATACACCGCTATTGTAACCAGTGTCATCCACAACCAGCATTAATCGTCTCTGTGTTGGCTGACCACGTGCAACAGGCATGGAACTCCACCACATCAACTGACATCCGCCACCTGTACAACACAAGGTATGCAGGTTTGCATGCTTGCGTTCAACATTCTTCGGGTACACCGCTTGTTAAGGTAACAGTTTTTCACATTGTAATGGCTTATCTCTCGGTTGCACTACCTTGTGATCTTGTGATGTTAATCACTTAAATACGTTACCTAAACAAATGTATTACCGGAATTTCATTACTCTACATTAATTAATTTTTGGTCCTGCGACTTTTTCTTCCGTCATTGTATGTATGGATGTATATAGTGTATTTCCTACATGACTGAAGATAGAGACCTGGAGCAAATTTTAACTTACGCATCGAAACTCAGAAATTACCGTGGAGTCTGTTGTAAGTTTCCCGTTCATGTGGTTACCAGTCGGGGTCTCCCAGGTGCAACTAGATCGCTAGCTCATTCGTTATCCATTGTCGTCGAGTCCAGATAGCGATAACTCAGCAAAATAAAGCGTTTTGCGTTGTCCTTATCAACAGTTTGAATTCAGTTGCAGGTTCGTGGCGTAATCTTAGTCGAGAGTCTGGCACGGCACTACCTGCAGGTCAAAGCACTTGGCGATGGCGTCAGCATTTTCAGGGCACTAATTGTTAAGATATGGGGCAATCCACAGGTTATCACCGTGTGGTCGATCAATATGTAGAGCGAATTTCTTAGTATTTTGCATGTATTCTACAATACTCGTCATGCCAGCAGATGGAGGTGAGAAACGAGCAGACTTTTGTGAATTCATTCTGTGCGTGTAGATTGAAGACTATTATTTCCTGCCAGTTTAGTGTTCAGTATGAGGCTAGATTCCATTTCAGTGCAAAAGTGAACCGGCATTTCGCAATTGTATGGAGAACACAGCAGCCGCATACTGCAGTTGAGCGCATGTGAGAATCTTGAAAACTTCATGTCTGATTCGCAGTTTCCCAATTAAAAAATTGCACCACGTTGTTTTTTGCGAAGAAGATTCTTACAGAACTCATATACCTGTGTATGTTGAAGATCTGACTTTTTGTGAAAACATGGGATGAGATATGAAAGATCGTATGGCATTGATGGCCGAGAATTCCAATGTGGGAGAAGTTCGGCCGCCGGGTTGCAAGTCTTTTCAGTTGACGACACGTATGTCGATAAGGTGAAATGGTGATGACAACGTCCAGTTCCCGAAAGAAGAAAATCTCCGAGCGGGTCGGGAATCGAATCAGGATCCACTGTATGACATTAAGACGCGCTGAACACTCTGCTAAGTGAGCGGACATATGTGGAAAATATCATTTTTCGACAAGATGGAGCAACATCGTAATGCCGCATGAATTCAAGAGCATTTATTAACATTGAGGGGTCACAATGACGAATTGTCCGTAAGAGGTGTACAGGTCTCGCATTTCAACATTGCACTAGTGGCCTACAATGTCACCTGATGTCACAGTACGTGAATTTGTTTATTTTTTGTGTTGTGGTGGTGGGGGGAGCTTGAGGAAGACTCCGTCTATGTGCATTCGCTTCCAGCACCTTTTGGTGAAATGCCGCATAGCAAGAGCAGTGAATGCAGTGATACCAAATAGGCTCGCAAAAGTATGAGAAGAGAAAATTGAACATTTGCACTAAATAAACGAAAACTTCGATCCTAAACGTAAATGTAAAAAGTACACAAGGATGGTATGTGCATCCATGTACAAGATATAAGGGGTTCCTAGCCAAGCAGTGAAGGTCCAATGGATATCGCCTGACTACTGTCTCATCCTCTGCCTTGCGGAGTTATGCTGATGCGGTATGTAGCGGCACGTGGTCAACACGCCGCTCTCCCGGCCGTTTTGCAGACTTTCCAGACCGTGGAGCCACTGCCTCTCGGTCAAGTAGCTCCTCATTTGGCATCACAAGACTTAGTGCACACTGCACCAGTGCTGCCACCAAGGAAAAATACTTTGCAGTACTGAAAATCGAAGCCGGGCCCTCTACATGGCAGCCATCTATGCTGAGCAATTAGCTACTGAGGCAGAAGGAGACACGCCAGTGATATGTTAATGTAAAATAAGATAGTTCTTAGGAAAATAAAATTTTTTGTAGGCGTATGCGTAAATTAAAACTAACCACAAAGCTTCTATCTTCATCAGTTTAGAAGATAAAGTATTTCGACGTTGGGTGGATATTTTAGAAACACTATGTACTACTATGCCTTGAAAGAATAATTCAAATTGATCTATTCTCAGAAAATATCTAGAACAGTGTATCTGCAGTAACTGATGACGATTGATGATGAATGCGGTACACTTACTCCCACTAGCCTCTGACGAGGAATTTCTTAGTAATCAATTTATGGTTGCTTGCTTAGATCATTCTGAAACCTGTGGCTCAAAACAATATGAAATAAAACTTCCTGGCAGATTAAAACTGTGTGCCCGACCGAGACTCGAACTCAGGACGGGCACACAGTTTTAATCTGCCAGGAAGTTTCATATCAGCGCACACTCCGCTGCAGAGTGAAAATCTCATTCTGGAATATGAAATAAAATTTGTGAATCTGCCGAGGTACAGGTGGCCGAGCGGTGCTAGGCGCTACAGTCTGGAACAGCGCGACCGCTACGGTCGCAGGTTCGAATCCTGTCTCGGGAATGGATGTGTGTGATGTCCTTAGTGAGGTTTAAGTAGTTCTATGTTCTAGGGGACTGATGACCTTAGCAGTTAAGTCCCATAGTGATCAGAGCCATTTGAACCATTTTTTCTGCCGAGGTGGTCCTCTATCCTGCAGGATCCTTAACGATATCAATATTAAGGCTGCTTCATCAAAGATGGACATATTATTTCAAATTAAGGGGTGATAAAATAATTCAGTATTCGACTCCATCCCACTATCACTGTCATTGAAGACAAAGAGAAACTGAACTATTCTAGTAACTGATGCTTCCTCTAGCACACACATAAAATTCGATACTGTAATATTTTCACTGCTCTGGCATATGACGGTTGTTTGCTACCGAATTATCTTTAATTGAATAATGTCTATCAATAATTGTTATAGTGTTTAACAAATCATGAAAATACTGGAACAACGGTATAATATGCTAGCCAGAAAAGATAATGGAGAAAGAACGCTAGTTTTAATTTGCAGGTCATGAGTTGTTCAAAGGTTTCATGTGACAGTAATGTAAATTAAGATTTTTTTTTTTTTGGTAAACTATATGCTTCTGAGGAAACCGTTGCAACAGATCAGCAACATCTACATAAGATTTTTCAGCTGACATGGATAAACAGGCAAAATTTCTCAAAATAAATGTACCTTGAAAGTATGTAACTGCAGTGCAATCCTCTCATAAAAACAAATGTACCTGCTGCTGCAGCTGAACCAACAAGGAAACATTAACGCCTTGCTCCACTCTGCAACTGGATCAATATGAGATCACCTGTAGTGTAGCCAGGTAGGTGCGGTAGTGTTGCTATCCCGGCAGCCTGTGGCTGAGCACCATGATGCTTGGCACCGGCTTCATTACCCTTCTGCTTCTTCACAGCTCGGGTTATGTCAAGGTAATCTTCATATAGTAGGAGTCTTAAATTCTGTTTGCAGAAATTCTAATTATTTAAGTCTTTGCGTGTTTTAGGATGCACCAATTACAATTCTTCACAAATACCACTCTTGTAATTTTGTAAGATTTTGTTCTTTAGCTCCATTGATACTAGACGTGAATCAGCAAAGGGAAAAAAGTATACACGGTTGTAATACTAACGCTGTCCTGCTAAAGAGGTTCCAAATTACTAATAAAAGGTAAAGCACGTAACTCAAATATCATTCACACAATCTGAACTTTACAACTCCAATACTAATATGTGAAACTGACATGTAGTCAGTGAAGTAAGTGATCGGGCAGCATAATGCATAAAAAGCCATTTTATTTAAGATTACAGCATGTGAAGATCATTGGGTATTTAAGGATGCGCTACAGAGATCGCTGCCACGAAGGAGATCAGATATCAGTTAATAGCCTCAACAACGTTTATCAGCTACCAAAACTATGGATTTATAAAAAATTACATTCCTGTTTTTATAATGAAAAAAATGAATAATATTTACGTTTACGGAAATGGAAAGTGTGCTCTGTGAAGCAGCAGTCCGAAACTGTTCAAAGTTCATGGTGATGTTTATGACATAATGGTTATTACAGGATTAAACTTTGATTCAGCTGGAACAGACGCCCACCATCAACATCAGTACGTGATTGTTAGAGGAACGAATAAGCTCTTGTATTTTTTATAACATGGAGGCAATCGTGCTCCGAATGTAACCTCGAGGAACCTATTACCAAGTCTGACACAAATGATCTGTCAGTTAACGAAGATTGCCAGCTTCATGCTGGTATGAAAGTGTAATATACGAGGGTGAGTCAAATGAAAACATTAAATTTGTAATAAAAAATCGAAATTTCGCGCCGTTATCCTGTAAGTTGGTAAGCGTGCTACAAACAGCGTGCAGAATGGCCTGTAGGTGGCAGCATAGTGCAGATGCACACATACAGTCGCAGTATCAGTATAAAGATGGCCGCACCACTTGCGACTTGCACCAGGGAAGAACAGCGTTCTGTTGTTCGGTTTTTGCGTAGTGAAGGTGTGAAACCTATTAAAATTCATCGATCAATCAAGGTTCAGTACGGTGACGCATGTTTGTTACAGCAGCAAGTCTAGGAATAGAGTAGGAAGTTCGCAAATGGTGTGAGTTCAGAGGAAGATGCTCCTCATCCAGGTAAGGCACAACTAATTGTGACTCCACCGAACATTGCAGCATAGTGAAGAAAAACCGCCGAGTGACACTGAATGACATTGCAGCATGTTTACAGATTATTGTGCATGATGTGCTCTAGTTTCTCAAAGTGTCTGCAAGATGGGTGCCACGGCAGCTGACTCCTGAAATGAGAGAACGACGTATTGCTGCTTGTGAAAGACTTTTTCGACGCTTTCCTTGCAAGAATCGTTACTGGGGACGAAACCTGGGTTCACTTCCACCAACCGGAAACGAAGAGAGCGAACAAGGAATGGCGCCTTCCCTCATCACCAAAACTAAAGAAGTTTCGAACAGAACCATCAGCAGGGAAGGTTATGCTGACGCTCTTTTGGGACGAAAAAGGCGTCATTTTGGAGCAGTACATGCCTAGAGAGACCACTGTCACCAGTGCATCAAACACAGATCTCGTAAAAAAATCCTCTGCGGCCTGCAATCAAATAAAAGCGACGTGGATTGCTGACAGCAGGTGTCCTTTTGCAACATGACAATGCAAGGCCCCACACTACCCGTACAACAGTTGCAACAATTACAGACCTGCATTTTGAGTGTCTTCCTCATCCACGATACTCATCAGACCTTGCCCCAAGTGATTTCCATATGTCTGGACCACTCAAAGACGCAATGGGAGGAAAGAAGTTCCATTCTTATGAAGAGAAACGGCACGTGGTGCATGAGTGGTTGTGCGGACTACCAAAAGAATTTTTTTTTTCTGAAGGAATTCATGCACTTTATAAGCACGGGAGGACTTGCATTGAGCGTGGGGCAGATTATACTGGAAAGTGATACAGCTTGGTACCACTTCTGCACAATAAATAATATTTTTAAAAAATATTTAAGGTTTTCATTTGACTCACCCTCGTAATTACAGATTAATAGTTTTCCTTTACCTTGCTTCTTGCGAAATTTCACGTTTCTAGACCAATGGGGAGCACCATAGGGGTTCGATGAGTGAGTTTGCGAGCATCAAAATATTTTATATAAATGGTTGTATCTTTTGATTCCATTGACTTAGAAGCTTACGTGTATTACACCGCCAAGAGACTGTAGATCTTAATACGTGACATAAATTCAAACTTGATACGCCTATGGACAGAGGTACAGTCCGATGATAAATCATAAACAATATTTTTTGGTGTGAGATAATTACAAATTAACAGTTTCCTCTTTTTTCCTTTAGTTGTACAGTGAAACCTTGCTTCTTGCCAAATTTCAAGATTCCAGGTCAACGGGAAGTACCCTCTAGGTATTGAGCAGTGAGTTTGCGAACACAAAATATGTGAGACAAATAGTCGTATCATTTGACTGCATTAACTAAGAAGCTTAAATGTTTTACACCGAAAAGGGACCGTAGACATTAGTATTTGGGAGATATTTCAACTTGATATGTCTATTTGTTACTGAGAAAAAGAGTTTTTAACAGTCGGACCGACAGACAGACGGACAACAAAGTCATCCTATAAGGGTTCCGTTTGTGCTGAGTGACGTGCGGAGCCCTCAAAATTAAGTACATTGTTTATTATTTCAACAGTAATCGACATAGCTGTAAATACATTTTTTCTGTTGCGAGACAAACGGTCAACGTGGGCCCACCCACATGTTGCCAAGGCTAACATTTTTCCATGAAGGCACTGACCGTCTTGCCTCACAGTGGAATGAAAATCTGAACAGATAAGGCGATTACTTCTGAAATAATAAACGGTTTGCTTACTTGTTCCCCATCTGCCTCATCTTTAGGATTCCGTGCCTCTGTCGGTGAAAATGGAACCCTTAGAGGATCACTTTGTTGTCTGTCCCTCAGTCTGTCCCTCTGTCCGTCTGTCGCCTCTATAGTCCCTTGGCAGTGTAAAAAAATTTAAACTTCAGAGTCAGTGCACTCAAAGGATACAGCCATTTATGTCACATATTTCAATACTCTCAAACTCACTCATGAAAATCTTGCGATTAGCCTACAGTCGTGAAAATTGGCAAAAAGTAAGGTTTTACAGTAAAAGTAAAAGAGAAAAATCTGAAAGTTGTTAACTTGTAATTATGTAACACGAAAAACATTCTCATAAGCCTTGGGGCCCCCAGAACCTCTACCTTGCCAGTAACGACGCCGATAACAGGCAAAAATCTTCGATATTCTCGATTCCTGAGGGCGATGTGCTATCTATAAACATAACTAAGTTCATACGGAACCGTCGCAGCACGAGTGGTACCTGCACCTGGCCAATTTTTTCATTTGACTGTCTCTTAAAATACCTTCCTACACCACGACTCCAGGAGTTGGAGAACTGTGAGCTCCAGAACCACTGCTGCCTGTGACCTTCCACCATGTCGTCTGTAGCTACTTCGGCTTCGCTCAAATCACCACATAAACAAACGAGACCCATCGTTGAGCACCGCAGAATGCTGCTAAGTGTCCCAGCTGACTCTGACCCTAGACCACGTTAGTCTCTGTTCCCTGCGGCATGGTGACACAGGTAAAAAAGACGCGTGGCAACTCGAGATCTCAAACCAGCTTCCTGTATTCTGCTCCAGAAAATTCTTTGTTACGTTCTGCCTGTAATCAGTGCCCGAATTTCTGCTATGTTCTACTTATCACAGTGCTGTCCTACCTCCATCCAGGTACCATGGTTCTGCAGTCACTGTAGTACATCCAACACAGTGTGCGTACTGTCAGTATAATATTTCCATATGGCCCGTTGCAGTGCTTCGACACATCTCAGTCGTCGAAAGCTGGCAGTAAGCTTCCTGAGCACTTCCTCTAGGCTTTCTGTGCTGTGATATGCACCTAAAAAGTTCCAGTACCGTTAACCGTTTTACACGAGCGACTTCCTTGTCAAAGTTGACCACCCTCAGTGCGTGCGCCTTGCTTCCTGCGTATAAAGCAGCAACCAGCCACAACATGCTTGTGTCTGTGACGTCAGTGACCTATAGACTGTACAGAGTGTGCTCTAAATATTCGATTATACTGCACACTGCGCATGCGCAGAAACAAGGGACTGTGGCGGCGTCTGCTAATATCGAAAGTTAACGTATGCTGACCTTGCTTAATTCTACTATAGAAATGAAGTTTGTAGTTTCGTGTCGTCTTATTGTTTATTGTGTTGTTTGCTTCGTTTTCGTGACAAACTCTGAAGATAGACAAGGTCGTGATATTTTTCCTTCTAGTATTCTCCCACAATAGAGATGAAATATCTGAAACCAAATTTGTATTTACGTTTTATAAAGAAAAAAATCCACACCATACATAAATAAGAACGTGAACAGATGAATGTGTTTCAATGAAAATCATTGCAATAGTTGAAAAAAACAGACTTATTTACAGAGAAAAATAATTTTCATTCTTATCTGGCACTTACCAATAAAACAAGAGGTAAGGGATAAAATAAAAAGGAGCCATTTACTGCGTTCGAGGTATTGTTCACAAATTTATATATTCTCAAACAAAAAAATAAATGTATATGTTCTAAAATGCTTGGATGACACTTTTCCTGTTCTTTCAGTTCTCAGAAGTGTAAAGAATTTACCACACGGCCTTTGAGAACATCCACTGTGAATTCTAGTCTATTATTATGGCTGGATCCTATATTTTGTTACTAATTTCGAGTTTTTCGTAAAAAGGAGAGTCCCTCATATCCTCAGTTTCACCGTTCGGATGCCAAACTGCACAGCAGACAGCTCTCACAAGACACACAATTTTGGCACTGACGTGGGCTAAAATGACCACTGAACTCAATACAGGAAAAAACGCGCTGCAGTAGACTCACTTGTATCGAGTAGTCAATTGAGACAAGAAAGCCGATCTTGTAAAAGGGGCTTTGTACACAAGTGCTCACATCATTTTTCGGCTGTAGAAAGAGATTTTTTTCTTTACTGAAAATACTGGAAGTAAGTTCTCACAAACTTGAGATTTTAATCATCATATCCTGCATACATGGAAACATTGGAGTATCAGTTTGGTGGCGTTAATTGAGCTACACTTGATTTTCCCGTGAGCGTAGTCACCTCTGAAACAAATAAAACTGTCATATTTTTTTAACTGTTATATTAGACCTAGAAACATGATTCAATGACACAGTTTTTTTATTTATAAATTTTTATTCTCAATATTCCACATAAACTTGACATTGATTACAGCAAGCCATGTTAGTTGATTTGCTTCCTCGCTTTTGTTTGAAATGCCACCACAGTCAGAAATACACTATCACATCTGTAAGTTATACTGAGTGACATCTGTATAGTTCAAGTTTTTTTCAGGGCTGATAGATGCTATTCACGTACTTTTCTTTTTATCAAAATCTGTTTACAGTATACTGTGTCCCGAACTTCTAGATATGGTAGTCTGTTCTGGATATGGTACTATCTGAAAATATTCGTTGACTGAAAACTGTCCTAGAAGTCATGCATCTACTTGCGATTTTTCAAATCAAGGCATTGTTATAACTGGGTAGATGTCAAAAGAAATAAATAGAAGAGTACGTTTGTGAAACAAAATACACTTTTCGAAACGGAGTCTTCAATGCATGTGGAACTGAACGTTTACAATCAGCATATACGACCAGGTTTAAGAACATACAGCAGTGAGACCGGAATATTAAATGCGAACGGCATTCAAAAACAAGGTAGATGAGCAAGAATGGGGAGACAAATGACGGGACTGGCAAGGAAGAAGAGAAGACAAATTAATGTTTTCGAAAAAACACTGGAGTGGAAGACGTAATTATTATTTCAGTGATAATGAAAGATGCTAAGGGAGAAAGACTTGTCACACAGTACCTCAAGTGTGCTCTTGTTTTATTCGATTAAAATATTTTTTATCCTTACTAATGAACTGCAGATATCAGCGGTTGACAGATTCTCATGCTTCGTTTACATTTTGTGGTGGAATATTGTAAAGCATCCACTTGTGTCCTGGCTGAGTACCTTTCTAACTTGATTATATGTTCAAATAAGTGACGCAGCCAGCCATCGTTGAGGTCAGCCCTACTTCTTTGTCTAAAATGCTCAAAGGCGTTCATACGTACTTGGAATCCTCGGCCTCACTGAATGCCGTGCTTGGCACTTGTAAGGCTAAAATTTCATTTGCTGTCTCCTCGTCGCCCTTTTAACACATGTTTACTCCCAGAAGGAAATAAAAGATATTTGATAATATTTTTATCTCTAGCGGTTGTTTATATTGGGAAACTTACTGTTTACACACCAGATGTCGATCTAACAGAAGTACAAAAGGGACTACATTACTTTATGCAGAAATAATTTGACACTTGAATTGCAGCACAAAAATCAAAATTTGCTACTGCGTGACGTTATTGTTACATTACCATGAATAACAAACAAATAACAAAATACGAGTTATGGAAGAGAAAATTGATGAAATTCTAATAAAAACTGTCAACGGCTCTGAAAGACCAGTCATTCCGCCTCTCAAATAATTTTGGCGGATTTGCGTTATTAAGTTCGGCGGAGTATCTTCCTCTGCCTGCATTTGCTAGTATTTTCTATGATCATATTTTCCGTATCAGGCCGGCATATCACACTGGGAACCTGAATCTGTGTTTCTTTACTCTCACCTTAACTACGACAGTACAACATGTACCTGTTCCCACCTGTCCCAAACATGAGCGCTTGTTCATTTTGAGTGCATGTGGGTGTATTAACAGATGCATGCAGCTAGAGAAATTCAGGTGGAAGCTGTTAGTTTAACTTAGTGATAGTAGCCTGAGAAGGCGGCTGAACGTTATTTTCTAAGTCAGCTATTGTTGTAACACTCTCGTGCGACTCTGTGTCCCTAGGCGTGGTGTGGCTGTGTGGTTGGCTGTTTCGTATCCGGCCGTTGGGACGCCATCCTCATTCAGCCTTTGAACGCTTAGGAAAATTTTTTGGTTGAGAAAAGTGGGCGTTTTCTCTGGTGTTGTCTGACTGGAGCAAACTCTAGCTCTAACTAAAAGAAGCAGTTCTGTGGCTGATCAATGTGCCATCACCAAGTCTGGTCGCTCTCTGTATGCAGGAGCGAGTAAATTCAAGTTTAGAGAGAACTTGCAGGGACTTGGACTAGAGCAGTCGCAACAAGCTGTCGCTGCTCCGTGATCAAGCAAGCTGTGATTTTAGGATGAGAGTTAGATCGATTTCGAGTTATGTTCTTCTATAAAAATTCCATCGTTAGGAGCAGTGGGGAATTTTAGTAAGTGACGATTTCAGCATCGGTTTTGCATAAATTCGGATGGACCCGTCTTCAGTGTTTTATCGGTTACGAAGCACTTCATTCAACGTATAACCAGTGATTACCTTTGTCCTTGTCATTAAGAGTCACGAGTTGGCTTTGATGGTCAGCAAATAACGGAAAGTGATGAATTTTGGGTTTGCATCTTTGTGTGTGAATAAACGCGCGTCCTTTTGCTGATAAATGATAGTACGTCATTATTGTTTGGTCGAATGGAAACACAGTTTAATTTTTTTAAATGTTTTTCATGTAAATGTAGCCTCAGGAGTACGCTCCATTTGTAAAATAAATGTTAATAATGCAGCTACTGAGTCCGTTATACTCCTCCTCAAAGTGCACGTGAGCACATGTCCCCAGGGCCCGTAATGTTTAGCGTTCTGTTCCGTGTGAGAGAAAGTTACTTAACATGTTAGCAAAGTATGGTCCCTGATTGGTCGTTCTGGATTTCAGTAATTAAAATTCCGTTCCGCAGTGTTTCCCTTAGGATAGACACTACGGCTACAATTTCAAGTAACATCGGCTGCTTGACACTCAAGGGCGGATTAATTGTGTTAATTACGGTGTTTGTGCGCGGTTAGCGAGCAGCCACCCAAAGTCCTTGTTATTAGGCGAAGTGCTACACTTTTATCAGAACCACTGTTATGTCTGTCACAAGAAGCAAATAAAACAACAATGTACACCTGCCTAGGTTATTTACGTGAATAAATTTCGAAAATTACAAAAATTCATCACAAGGAAGATTTTTTAATTATGCTAGTTCCGACAATCGTTGCTGCGTTATTTTCAGGGTGCCTGTCTAGTGGCCACTCAGCGAGTAGAGGCAGTCTGACGTTCAGTACGTCACGCACACTGACGAGCGTACCATTTGCTATTTGTGGCACTCTTCTACTTGTTTAATATTTAATTTTGGTCTGCGTTCGAGATGTCGAAATAAAAAATAAAAAAAATGAGCGCTGGGATGAAGTAACACATAGCTAAACAGTTCAATATCACCGGTTTTCAGGATGACCGATCTGTTGCGAAGTGCAGCATTTATAACGTATCAGTAAAAATGATGAAACGTATCAGCTAAACCGTGTACTGCAGCATGTCGAAATTGCAAATCACAATACGTATAAGGAACAACAACGTCCCAAAAGTACAGTGAGACGGTAGTTTATTGGTGAGACACTTCAGATACAAAAATTAAAAATTAGTTTTTGACTCATCAGCGGGTTTCTATCTAGTGGTTGTCCTCTTTTTCCAAGCTTGACCGTTCCATTAGGTGCACTCGATTAGAGCACTTTAAGAAAGTTACACTTTCAGCTGCTATATGAAGAAAAATAGCCACAAATTGGACGAATAACAGCTGCTGATCGAGTAAAACGACTGTCAGGCGGAACACTTAACGTTGTAACCACCCCACAAAAAATAAAAATAATATAATATGTAAGAATAATATTCACATTTACTGTAACCTCAAAACAGAAAAATTCCTAAACTTCTCAACAGTAAAAATTATAATTATGTCGTTCACATTCAGTGTAACGTCCCAACAAAAAATAAATTCAGCAGCCTGGTAATAATACAATGTAACTAAACTCTCAATTAAATTGTCGCTCACTTATGACTTTTCAATAATTGACTGTGGATTTAACCTGGTAAATTTGGGACGTCAGCAGTGCTGCGTCATGGCCCTGAAAGATCATTCTGAATAAAAAAGAAAAATTCTTACCTCAATGAAGTCGCCGTATAACGCATATATATCTGCTCTTACAATAAACTTTTCTGGCACAGCTCTGTGCAATGCTGGTCGATAGATTTGTCATTTATAAAAGGAACAACTGATTTTACTTTTACAATAATCAGGATGATCATGGATTGGAGAAATTAGTAAATTCTTTAAATTGAAATGAATGGTTGTTAAAAGTTACTTTTTATGAGAAAGATTATTATTAGGACATTTTTAAAACATTTACATGGGACTTGAGATAACAATACTACGTATGCGCGAGGCTGATTTTACCTTAGACAATAATGCTCAGGGTCCGGCATCGCTGCACCACGACCGGCCCAGCCAACACGAAATACCAGACTAGACTAGACTGCTCGCTAGCAACAACTTACTCCTACAGCTACACAGTTCCTACTGCAGTCAACACTGCTCTCTGGTCTGAGATTCTCTTATACCTTACATATCGCAGGCAGCGCGTGAGCAATACATCGAAATTACATCTGGTCGGACCTCTTACATAACCCTCCACTGGGGGGGGGGGGGGGGGGGGGCAAAAATTTGGCAGCGATGGTGAGTCACTTGGACTTGCCATGAGCAACAAATTTTTCTAAAATCTATTTAGTTACTAAGTCTACAGTCACTACATTATTGATAAGTGCAGAACATATTAAGTAATGAAATAGAGTGCACCCGCAGTGAGTACAGAATATATCAAGAAATGGCAAAATGTATGTCCAATGAGTACAAAAGATATTAACAAATGACAAAGTGCACACGCACTGTATAAGTCTTTAGCAATTTTTACATAACATATCATGGAGTTAAATAAAGTGCACACGCAATGAATACAAAATACATTAACAAATTACATAAAGTGCACAGGCACTGTAGAAGTCTTTAGCATTTTCACAACATATCATGGAGTGAAATAAAGTGCACACGCACTGAGTACAAAATATATTAACCAATGACATAAAGTGCACACGCACTGTAGAATTCTTTAGCATATTTAGAACGACAGATCATATTAACAATTGAAATGAAGTGCACACGCACTGTAAAAGTCTTTAGCATATTTAGGAACTAGGAAAGGAATGGGAAGGATTGCATCATGGTTGTAGCACAGTAGGTTGCACGTAGTTGCACCGAAAGTCCATATCTTTCTACAGAAGCACAACACCAAGTGAGACAATCTGAAGTTCTCTTCCCTGAAGTATTTATCAGTGTAGCCAGGACACTGAAATGTTGTATTAATATTGTATGTTATCATTTTGGTAGTACATTAGGTACACCAAACAGTAGGACCATAATGACATCTCCATCGTTCAAGGTGGTGGACAGTTTGATATGTCAACACCACATTCTTGTTGAATCCATACTCTCACATCAACGTAGAATTAGTGCAAAAACCAAATATAGTGCTCCATGATCATGAATATGGACAGGACAAACGGATATTGCAGTAATTTCTGGTGATTAGGTCAGAAGGTGTAGGACATTAAGTCTTATGCTAGTCATCATTAAGACTTACACTAGTCTATCAACCGATTTGAGTAATTATTGGCATTCATTGGCTATTTACACAGCATTTAAGTAGTATGTATGGAGTATTACAAAACATTATTCATAATTCATCTGAACATAGTAATTATTGGCACTCATTGGCCAGTTACAAAGCATTGTTTTATGCATTATTCAGAAGTCATCATTCAAAATGAGTTAATTATTGGCATAGCATTTATACATAATTCAACTAATTATAGTAATCGATGGCATTCATTGGCAGTTAGTAAACATGTAGCAAGTATTGAATATTACAAAACACTATTCATAACTCATCTGATTGCGGTAATTATTGGCACTCATTGGCTAGTTACAAACTATCGATATAGTTTTACAAAACATTATTCAGTATTATTCAGAAGTCATCATTCAAAACAAGAGTTAATTATTGGCATAGCATTTATAGAGTATACCAAAAATATTATTTACAGAAATTATTGGTATAACATTTATGCATTATTAGAAAACATCATTCAGTATTACTCAGAACTCATCATTCAAGTGACATAGGACATATTTAAAATGTAACAGACTGTAACAATTACACAAGGTCTGTGGTCCAATAGTACATAGATATAATGGATTCAATACATATGAGAAATCTGCATTATACACTCCTGGAAATTGAAATAAGAACACCGTGAATTCATTGTCCCAGGAAGGGGAAACTTTATTGACACATTCCTGGGGTCAGATACATCACATGATCACACTGACAGAACCACAGGCAAATAGACACAGGCAACAGAGCATGCACAATGTCGGCACTAGTACAGTGTATATCCACCTTTCGCAGCAATGCAGGCTGCTATTCTCCCATGGAGACGATCGTAGAGATGCTGGATGTAGTCCTGTGGAACGGCTTGCCATGCCATTTCCACCTGGCGCCTCAGTTGGACCAGCGTTCGTGCTGGACGTGCAGACCGCGTGAGACGACGCTTCATCCAGTCCCAAACATGCTCAATGGGGGGCAGATCCGGAGATCTTGCTGGCCAGGGTAGTTGACTTGCACCTTCTAGAGCACGTTGGGTGGCACGGGATACATGCGGACGTGCATTGTCCTGTTGGAACAGCAAGTTCCCTTGCCGGTCTAGGAATGGTAGAACGATGGGTTCGATGACGGTTTGGATGTACCGTGCACTATTCAGTGTCCCCTCGACGATCACCAGTGGTGTACGGCCAGTGTAGGAGATCGCTCCCCACACCTTGATGCCGGGTGTTGGCCCTGTGTGCCTCGGTCGTATGCAGTCCTGATTGTGGCGCTCACCTGCATGGCGCCAAACACGCATACGACCATCATTGGCACCAAGGCAGAAGCGACTCTCATCGCTGAAGACGACACGTCTCCATTCGTCCCTCCATTCACGCCTGTCGCGACACCACTGGAGGCGGGCTGCACGATGTTGGGGCGTGAGCGGAAGACGGCCTAACGGTGTGCGGGACCGTAGCCCAGCTTCATGGAGACGGTTGCGAATGGTCCTCGCCGATACCCCAGGAGCAACAGTGTCCCTAATTTGCTGGGAAGTGGCGGTGCGGTCCCCTACGGCACTGCGTAGGATCCTACGGTCTTGGCGTGCATCCGTGCGTCGCTGCGGTCCGGTCCCAGGTCGACGGGCACGTGCACCTTCCGCCGACCACTGGCGACAACATCGATGTACTGTGGAGACCTCACGCCCCACGTGTTGAGCAATTCGGCGGTACGTCCAACCGGCCTCCCTTCCCACTATACGCCCTCGCTCAAAGTCCGTCAACTGCACATACGGTTCACGTCCACGCTGTCGCGGCATGCTACCAGTGTTAAAGACTGCGATGTAGCTCCGTATGCCACGGCAAACTGGCTGACACTGACGGCGGCGGTGCACAAATGCTGCGCAGCTAGCGCCATTCGACGGCCAACACCGCGGTTCCTGGTGTGTCCGCTGTGCCGTGCGTGTGATCATTGCTTGTACAGCCCTCTCGCAGTGTCCGGAGCAAGTATGGTGGGTCTGACACACCGGTGTCAATGTGTTCTGTTTTCCATTTCCAGGAGTGTATTTAGGACTAGAAATATATTCTAAACTGGTAGCATTATTTGGTTGTATACTGGTAATAGTTGGGAGTGGTAATAGATTTTTTTTGTGTTAGCAATGCATTGCGTTGGGATCGATAATTGCTGGGGCATGAGAATATATGCTTTTGACTTATTGCTGGAAATAAGGATTAATAACGTCATTCGTCATGAGTCAGCTGTAGCAAGGTTATGAAACAAGTAGAGTATATGTGATCACATTCATGAATGATACACACAAATAGATAAAAAAATGCAGGTTCTAGAACAGGTTTAATGACTAACTGCTTATAGCACATTAATTTCATGAATAGCTTCTCCTGGAAAAAATACAAAATGGATTATTGAGCTGAAAGAAGAAATGCATATTATGCTGAAAAGTAGTGAACTTCGAATTAACAGGTAATGAAACGTGTACTCAATATGTATGTACTCTAGGTGTCTTTTCCAAAACATTCAGTCATTATACCATGCAACATAAGACATACTGTTAAAAGGAACTGCAACAAATACTTAAATAACTACATAGCATTTCTTAACTAATAGTAAATATATAAACTTCATCATTATTCTCATCTGCAAAGAAAAACTTCATTATTCATATTACTATAACTTCATCACTATCATCACCTGCAAAGAAAAACTTCATTACTCATATTACCATATTCTTCATATAACTATTCATCATCATTTATTATCATCTGCAAAAAATAGACACTTCATTATTGATATTCATATTACCATTTACTTCATATAACTATTTATAGTATAGAGTTTCTTATTTCTAGCATATTTCATCACCAAAATTAACATGTGTAGTTCTGTCTGACAGCCTGCATCAATCGCCTCGTATTCTGAAAGAAAAATAATAGTCAAGACTGCTATCATACGATGTGTATAGTATATTCTGGTTAATGCTTGTTAATTCTGATCCATTTATTCTTCCTGACAAGATATTGCATTTTCTTTCGTTCATTCCGATGGTAAAATTTCCATTTCAGAGTAAACCACTATGGTTCGTTTAATTTATTTCTTGTACATGTTATCGCTTTCTGAAAATGATGAATAAGGATTAATATCTTGCATTTAAATCATATACCCATTAGATAAAAACTTGTTTCTAGTGATACAACTAAGCATAGAGCATAGCATGACAGAAAACGTATTATGTCAAAAACATAGACAGTTTTCAAGCGCAAAAAATGTACACACAGTATCATAATGTAGTAGCAAAAAATGTAGAATAGTCAAGATATTGAGATATCATAAGGCAAAAATGTCAAAGTCAACTTGTTTGTTACACCTTAAAGATTTCTTAGTTAGTGCACACAGAGAAAAATCTACTTTCGATAGGAAAACAATCATACATACACAAAAATCGGAAAATGTGCATGGTCTGATATATAACGACAAGAAAAGCAACCTGCTAACCTTACCTTGCCGGGCACTTGCCAGGAAAAAATATGATAATCATCAGTAAGTGTTCATATAAATATAATTGCATAAGTGGTCATATAAAATTCAGGAAATGGCATTACAGTGTGAAAAATCAAAAAGTATATTCATTCAATAAAGGGTTTAATATTGGATACATGGTGATTGCCTTTGCTTTTTCTGGTTCTCAAAGTTTCGACGTGTACTACATTGGTGAGGAATGCTGCGAATTCGATATGGACCTGCGTATAGAAGCTCAAATTTACTGCATCTACTCTTTCCTCTGTTGGATAAATAGTGCGTACGTACTAATATCTTCTGTCCTATGTGAAAGTCGCGGCGTGTACAAACCTGTTTTTGCTGTCTTCTCCGGCGCTCTGCGGCACGTTTGATGTTGTTGAGCGCAATGTCAATTATTTCATGGTGGCGTAGTCGACGGGATGTAGGACAAGATACTAGTTCTTTAATTTTGTTAGGTGGTTCAACATTTTTCAGTATAGCAGTCGGAGATAGCATAGTAGATTCATTTGGTGTGGAGTTAATTACATCCTGGAATGAGAGTATGTGTGTATCCCAATCAATATGTTTTTTATGGCAGTATATTCTACATAGTTTACCAATTTCTTTCACTAGACGTTCACAAGAGTTCGAAGAAGCGTGATACTTGGATATATATATCGGAGAAATGTTTCTTGTTCGTAACATACGTGTCCATATAGCAGATCGAAATTGTGGTCCATTGTCAGAAATTACTTTCAATACATGTCCTACATGGAATAAAAAATGTTTTACAAATGCATTCGAAATAGTTTTAGCAGTAGCTTTGTTTAACGGAGTGAAGGTAACAAATTACGAAGTGAGTTCAACAGCGACAAAGATGTAACAAAAACCTCTGTTAGTTCTGGGAATTGGACCTAAAATGTCTACTGTGGCCATGTGTCTCAATTTAACGGGCACAATGGGATGTAACGGAGGAATCTGTGAAGTCGTGTCTGATTTAGCTTTCTGGCAGATTTTACATGACGCTAAAACTAGTCGAATACGTTTCTCCATGTTAGCAAAATAACAGTTCTGTCTCAGTATAAGAAAACATTTTCTTGCTCCATAATGTGCGTAACTTAAATTAGTATACCAAATTAATTTGTTAACAAGTTCGTCAGGAATGCATAGTAACCAATTGTTGCTGTCAGGGTGAGAGAGGCGAAACAGAATATTATTGCGTACAGTATAATGGTTTCTAATGGTAACATTATTCCTATCTTGCCAAAGGTGTTTAATTTCTTTCCATACGTTGTCTTTGCTCTGCTCCTGTGGTATGTCTCGTAATGACGACGAAATGAAATTTTCAAATGCTCCTTGCTGAATATACATGACGCTAAAATTTGCTTGGCAGAAGTTGGTTGCGATGTCTTGCTGATTGTTGCTGAGAGAACGGGATAGTGCTTCTGCTACAATATTTTGTGTACCGGGAATGTGAACAATTGTAAAATTAAATTCCTGGAAATAAAGTTTCCATCTGCTTAACCAGTCATGTGTAAATTTTGCGGAAAGTAAAAACTGTATCGCTCTATGATCTGTGTAAACAGTAGTATGTCTTCCATAAAGAAAATGCCTAAATCTCGTAAATGCCCATACAACACATAATGTTTCAAGTTCTGTAACAGAATAATTGCGTTCAGCAGGTGACAGAATGCGACTTGCAAAGGCGATGTTTTTAATTACTGTATTACCGTCTTCTTCAATTTCCTGAAAAATGTTTACGCCTAGAGCGGTGTTCGAACTGTCGGTGGCAATGGAAAAATTTCTGGTAGGATCTGGGTGTGATAAAAGTGGTGCATTCAACAAAGCTTGTTTCAGATTAGCAAATTCAGACTGTGCTTGGCTATCCCAGGACCAAATAGCGTTTTTACCCGTCAATTGGCATAATCTAGGGGTGTCTAAAGCAGAGTAATGAATAAATTTACGGAAAAAGTTAATTAAACCCAAAAAGCTGGCTAGTTGTTTCTTCTTCGTAGGAAAAGTAATGTCACGTAAAGCTTGAAGTTTTTCCGGGTCAGGCGCAATGCCTTCAGCTGAAATTACATGTCCAAGAAATTTTATGGAAGTTTTGCCAAAGTGCGATTTGTTAAGATTAACTGTGAGTCCTTGTGCACGAAATGTTTGGAACAGTCGTTCCAGAATCAGATTATGTTCAGACCAGTTAGCTTCTGCGATAACGATGTTGTCTACATACGTTGTGATTCTGTCTTTCATGCAAAAGTGTGTATCGGATGTCGTCAAAACTAATAACATTTTCGTGAACAAGATTCTGTGTGTCAAAAGTATGGCTTACGTTGCTGGAAGATGTAACCTGTACTGTATCTAGTCAAATTCTTTCTGACGTACTATTATTTGCGGGAGGATGCTGTGGCATTCCAACTATTTGTACTGTTCTGTTATTTCTTCCTGACGTATTACGTTCGGGATGATACCGACTGTCTGGTTCATTCATGATAATCTGTTGTTGCGGATAATTTTGCTGCTGGTAAGACCGACTGTTACGCTGAAAATTGTGCTCATTACTTTTACGTCTGTCATGATAGTCATTGCTATACGGCGCATTGCGATAGGAATTGAAATGATGTGTTTTCTGTACATACTGATTTCCTTGTTGCTGTGCGTTACTGTTTGGTGGAGCGGACGCTATACGTGTAGGCAGCGAAACATTAAAGCTTGGTTGACCTTGCAGACTACATTGTTGGTTAGGTATGCTAACCGGCTGGTTTTGATGCTGTTGCGGAGAAAAGCCTCTATTGTTGCCAAAATGTGTTTGCTGTTGCTGAAAATTTTGTACATACTGATGATTAAAATTTTGTCTGTTATTAAAATTACGCTGGTAGTTCTGGAGTGTCTAATGAAAATTGTCACTTTCGGTAAAACTTGTCATATTGGGTTTTCTTTACACGTTTCTAATCCTAGATAGATCGATAGTTGAAGAGTTGTTTTGATAGATATGAAGGATAGTAAAAGAGAAGGCAACAGTCCAGAAAATTAAAGATGAAATAGCACTACTACGGCTCGGGGCCCTGTGCACGCTATGGCACATATTCATTGAAGTGTAATGAATCCCCTGAGGTCACTTACGCGCTGCAAATAAATTTTAGTTTCTGCGTTACAGGCAGTGCTGGTGAAAATTCAAAAACAAATTGTTGTATCCAGTCCAAGGGGTGAATCTGTGTTCTGTCATTTTTTAATACCTTAAATTTTCTCACGGATAGAAAGTGCTTGTAATCAAAATTATCGTCTCTGTATGTATGAACAGGTTCAGGATTGTATGATAATCTATTTGTCTGTGAGTGTTTGGAATCTAACTCACGTACTCTCTGTAAATTACCTAAATTACACTGGCTGTGTGAGTCTGACAAATGTTCAGAGAGTGGCGTATGCTGTGATGTGTTAAAGGCTGAAATATTTTTTATCTCTGGCAATTCGTGCTGTAAAGATGACAATTTTCTACGTAATGTATTATTGGACGAACCTATCTCACTGATCGTCTGCTGTAAATTTTGGAATTCGGGTGTTTGATTAAGCGAAACTGGTGACGTATCGTCTGATTTGGTGTCATTATTATTTTCGGTAACATCAATACGACTGGCCAATTCATCATATTTTTCAGTCAGTGCTTTTACCTGATCATCGTTTTTAGTATCACAAGCATTAATTTGTTTTTGTATTTTACGTGTGGTTTTGTTCAATTTCTTAACGTCTGCTTTGATGGCATCGGGATCCTGTATTAGTTCCAACTTTTCAAGTCTTTTGGTCATTGTCTGAAAGTCTAATGTGTGTGTGTCTGTTTTTGTTTTAAGATCGGAGATTGCATCATGCAATTCGGTGTTCAACTGTTTGATTTCGTCTGATACTGTAGCAATATAGTTGTCTACGTATGTTTTTGCTTTCGTAAACAATTTACGCTTATCTTCCTGTCTCCGTGCAGTAATTGTTTCCATGACTTGTTGCTTTACTTTATTCTGTTCCTGTATAAATTTACGGTAACGCGTTTCACTGTTTTGTAGGTGGTGGTTAAATCGTTCGTCAATTTGGCTGTTCTGTTGGTCAAATTTCGTGTCTACTTTCACATCCAGTGTGCGTGAAAGTTCTGCTGACATTAATTTAAACTCGTCGCGTAACTGTGTTGCGTTTTCAGAGCATTGTTTAGCGACTGCACTAATTTCATCTCTAAGTAATTTAGTTGTCGCTACATGTGTATTACTTAATTCTTGTGCCACAGATCTAATTTCTTCACTATTGTTCCTAGCATAAGCCTTAATTTCCTCACGTAATTGTTCTTTAGTATCATGACACTGCACAGCAACGGCTGCAATCTGTTCACTAAGTTGTTTGAAGTTGTTGGCTTGTCTTTCATTCTGTTGTAGCAATACTGCCATAACTTGATCCAAGCCAAAATTACCGACTCTTTTTCTTTGCTGTGTGACGGTTTATCTGCATGTGTCACGTTTTGTGTAACCATTTGGTCATTGTCTGATTCACAAAAAGGTTTGCCAATTGTATGTGCACTGTTAGTCACTACATCGGAATCAAATAGATCTGACATATTTTGAGTATTTTGTTCATTTTCGTTAGAAACATTTATCTGTTCACTGTGTAGATTTTGCAAATCAGGTGTGTTAAACTGGGCAGCGTTCATTAGATCGGAACGTAACGCGTCATCAATTGTTAAATTTACTGTGGACATAATTGAATTTGTTTGCCCATCATTAGGATTTAACTCAATACTAGTGATCGGCAGGCACTGATTATCTGTAATTAGACGATTATCACTATTACACTGAGTGTCGCAAGTATTATCGGTCAAATTATTCGAGTCGGCTATTTCACCCATTGCACATTGCACATAACAGTTTTTCTCGGCATTTATCACAAATCAAAATGTGCTTACAAAATGAAACAAAGACGAAGCAAAAATGGAACAAACACAATTACAACAAATAGCAATGAATTGCCGATGATCTGTGAAAGAAAGAGTGACAAATTAGTAAATGCGTTGCGCCAGATGCAAACTACATGTAAGTAAATAAGAGCAGATATATAACTGACTACTTCTCAGAAATTCACAAAAATACGATCCTGGCCGGTTGTCGCCAAGTGTAACCTCCTCACAAAAAATTAAAATAATATAATATATAAGAATAATATTCACATTTACTGTAACCTCAAAACAGAAAAAATCCTAAACTTCTCAACAGTAAAAATTATAATTATGTCGTTCACATTCAGTGTAACGCCCCAACAAAAAATAAATTCAGCAACCTGGTAATAATACGATGTAACTAACCTCTCAATTAAATTGTCGCTCACTTATGACTTTTCAATAATTGACTGTGGATTTAACCTGGTAAATTTGGGACGTCAGCAGTGCTGCGTCATGGCCCTGAAAGATCATACTGAATAAAAAAGAAAAATTCTTACCTCAATGAAGTCGCCGGATAACGCATATATATCTGCTGTTACAATAAACTTTTCTGGCACAGCTCTGTGCAATGCTGGCCGATAGATTTGTCATTTATAAAAGGAACAACTGATTTTACTTTTACAATAATCGGGATTATCATGGATTGGAGAAATTAGTAAATTCTTTAAATTGAAATGAATGGTTGTTAAAAGTTACTTTTTATGAGAAAGATTATTGTTAGGACATTTTTAAAACATTTACATGGGACTTGAGATAACAATACTACATATGCTCGAGGCTGCTTTTACCTTATACAATAACGCTCAGGGTCCGGCATCGCTGCACCACGACCGGCCCAGCCAACACGATACACCAGACCAGACTAGACTGCTCGCTAGCAACAACTTACTCCTACAGCTACACAGTTCCTACTGCAGTCAACACTGCTCTCTGGTCTGAGATTCTCTTATACCTTACATATCGCAAGCAGCGCGTGAGCAATACATCGAAATTACATCTGGTCGGACCTCTTACAACATACTTAATATTTTAGTGCGGCGTCTGACTAGAGATCCAGTGAAGCCTATGTTTTGTTAAGACGCTTGCTTGAGGAAACAACCATTTCTACCGTGATGCAGTGATTCAACATCGGATGTTGCACGACGTGGCCTGGTATAGTGAACTGTGATAGAGCAGGGCCCTTGCTTAGAGATTGAACTTCTTGCATGTTATTTGCGTTTTCCATTGTGAAGTCTACTTCTGTAGCTTGAAACACGTGGCGTGCGTTGTGTGCGGTGATCATAGGCTTTGTGAAGCATTAAAAGGGGGGAATACTCATAGCGTTAAGAAAAACTTGAAAAAAGGTTGCTAGTAGACTATGAATACACGACAAGAGTTTCTATATCACCTTCCGATATCAACACTACATGGACTACTTGGTTGAAAGCATTAGTATTTGTTAGTAATAATTGTCAGGGTACATTCTTTGATAGATGATTTTTAAGCTCTAAGAAAGGCTAAAGAACTACCAACAGTTAAATAAGAAATGCAAGATGATCTTAGCGTCGTACAAGGACGCTCCTCCCCAAAAACAGCTATTAGAAAACTAGGGGAGTAACGTCTGGGAAAAAATCGACCGCTTTGCAGATGTGGAGAATGCGATGGAAGATTTTTGATATAAGAAAAGCCTAAAAAAAAATAGCTTGGCCGAATTCTTGCGACTCTTTCACTGAAAATTTGAATTAACAATTCATAGTAGGCCCTGTCGTCCCATAGGTAAAGTAACGCGCACAGTAATCGTGGTTTTTGCCCCCAGCATGCTACTAACTTGAAGGACACACTTTAATGTATTTTGAGATTAATATTCAGGTCCGAAAGATAAAGCAAACGTTGGGAAGAGCCTGAGGACTTTATGAGGATGTGAACTGCGGAAAACTGGACACCCGACTAGCGTTCTTACCTGCCTCATGTGCGAGTGGTGAAGAGTAAGAGACGGCAGCCCGCGTTCCAGCAGCGTCGGCGACGGTGGATTACGAATGACCTTGTGGTGCGAATGGTGAAAATTAATATTAATACCACACGACCTAACGCAAGGGGGAAAACTTAATTTCCTCACCTCGTCAACATTTGCTAATCAATCCGTAAAAACCAGACAAAGATGGCAGCCTATGCCAAGGTTTTCGGACTAACAGTCCACTTCCTTTGTCCCATACAGGACGACTGGTATCGACCACGATCTGATGCGACTGGACGAAGACAGCAAATCAGGAGGGGGCCATTATTATACGCTCGGTTTGAGAAAAAATGTAAGACAAGACGCGCTAAATCTGCATGTTACTAACTTCCTTGTGAGCAATGCACCAATGCCTGTCTCTATCCCACAAGACGCGAGAGGGGTGTTAAGCAAGCACTCGGTTGGCATCCACCGTGTGGAGGAGGGAAGAGTTTTTAACGAACCGAGAAGGCACACAGTGCAGGAGAAACTGCAACGAAGTAGCCCGCTTTCGAAATGTGCAACGGTTACTTCTTATTTGCCGGCATCTTGTGGGTTTCAGTTATATGAATGGCTACTGCTGCCAAACAGAAACTCTGGGTACAATGACTCCCATAGCTAGAGAAATTATGGATACCTCTCATTGCTCTTTAGAAGATAAGTGAACATGTAAAATTTACCCATAAATTTTTAACTAATTATAATATACTTATATAATATTATATTCTATACAGTGTAATATAGTTACATACTTATTATAAAACAAGTTAACTGATTATAATATCAAAAATTAAATTACGTAAATGATATCCTATAATTATCACTGAATATGTGATGTGATTATTTATCGGAAGCTCTCGATATTTGAGGTACTACAAGCGGAGCCGAGACGAACGGGGAATCACTCTAGTGATGATACGACTCAGAAATGGGAAAATCCACTCACATAGGGGAGTGTGACAAACGTCAGATGGTTGGCGACTGGTAATGAGCATTTCGGAAACTGCGAAACTGATCGGCTAAATCGCATGATACTGACATGAACACATAAGGAAAGTGGTTGACGGACGACGGAAGCACGAGTGGGCAGCAGGGTGTAGGACGTCCACGCCTCTTCACAGAATTTTGAGATCGGAGGCGCCTTGCTTGCTCTGAAAAGCAGAATAGGGCGCTGTCTGTGGCAGATCTAAACTCGAACATTATGAATCACCTCGAAGAGAATGCCTTATTGACACATAACCAACATGGATCCAGAAAATATCGTTCTTGTGCAACACAAGAATTTATTCCCATGAAGTAATGAGTGCTGTCGACAAGGGATCTCACATCGATTCCATATTCCTAAATTTCCAGAAGGCTTTTGATACCGTTCCTCACAAGCGACTGTTAATCAAATTGCGTGCATATGGAGTATCGTCTCAGTTGTGTGACTGGATTCGTGATTTCCTCTCCGAGAGGTCACATTCCGTAGTGATAGACGGTAAATCATCGAGTAGAACCGAAGTGATATCTGGCGTTCAGCAAGGTAGTGTCATAGGCCCTCTGCTGTTCCTGATTTATATAAATGATGTAGGTGATAATCTGAGCAGCCCCCTTAGATTCTTTGCAGATGAAGCTGTAATTTACTTTCTAGTAAAATCATCAGACGATCAATTCCAATTACAAAATGAACTAGAGAGAATTTCTGTATGGTGCGAAAAGTGGCAATTAGCACTAAACAAAGAAAAGTGCGAGGTCATCCACATTGGTACTAAAAGAAATCCGATAAATTTTGGGTATACGATAAATCGCACAAATCTAAGGGCTGTCAATTCGACTAAATACCTAGGAAATGCAATTAAGAGCAACTTAAATTGCAAGACCACATAGATAATATTGTGGGGAAGGCGAAACAAAAACTGCGGTTTGTTTGCAGAACACTTAGAAGATGCGACAAACCCACTAAAGAGACAGCCTACATTACACTTGTCCGTCCTCTGCTGAAATACCGCTGCGAGGTATGCGATCCTTACCAGGTAGGATTGATGGAGGACGTCGAAAAAGTGCAATGAAGGGCTACTCGTTTCGTGTTATCGCACAACATGGGTGAGAGTGTCACTGATATAATACGTGAGTTGGGGTGGCAGTCACTGAAACAAAGGCGGTTTTCTTTGCGGCGAGATCTATTTATGAAATTTCAATCACGAACTTTCTCTACCGAATGCGTAAATATTTTGTTGACACCCACCTATGTAGGGAGAAACGATCACCATAATAAAATAAGAGAAATCAGAGTTCGAACGGAAAGATTTAGGTGTTCCATTTTTCCACGCGCCATTCGAAAGTGGAATGGTAGAGTAGTAGTATGAAAATGGTTCGATGAACCCTCTGCCAGGCACTTAAGTGTGAATTGCAGAGTAACCATGTAGATGTAGATGGAGTACAATGCAGACTCACAGTCAGTAGTATTTCGGAGCACACTGTTAAGTGTACATTCTTGAATAAGGAACTCCGCTGCAGACAACGACACCGTCAGTTACTGTTGCAGTGAATACCTGATAACGGAGACTGGACCGTGGACCAATGGGAACGTGTCACCTGGTCCGATGAGTCACATTTCTTGTTATACTAGGTCAAAATTCGTATCCAGATACGATGTCGCCGGCCGCTGTGGCCGAGCGGTTCTAAGCGCTTCAATCCGGAACCACGCTGCTGCTACAGTCGCAGGTTCGAATCCTGCCTCGGGCATAGATGTGTGTGATGTCCCTAGGTTAGTTAGGTTTAAGTAGTTCTAAGTCTAGGGACTGATGACCTCAGATGTTGTCCCATAGTGCTTAGGGCCATTTGAACCACACGATGTCGGTCAGGCGAAAGACAGCTCGAAGCATGTACCTAGTAACGAACGCAAACCTGCGGGGACACTGTTATGATGTAGGGGACGTTCCCCAGGACATCCACGGACCTGTGGTAGTAATGGAAGCCTCCATGACACTATGGTACAGTGACAAATGTTGCGGATTACCTGCATCCCTTTACGCTTTGTCTTCTTCGGCGGCTATAGCATCTTCCAACAAAGCAACTGTCCGCGCCACAAGTCCAGAATCGAATAAGAGTGGTTGCATAATAGACAACTTACATTGATGTCTTGGCCACCAGATTCACCTGATCTGAACCGATTATCACATCTCGGACGATGTCGAGCGCCAGTTCCGTGACCACAAACCACGGGCCCTTAATTTACCGAAATTGTGTGACCTATGAGTAGACGTCTTGTGCCACATACCGCCTAAATGCTTTTAAGGTCTTACAGGAAAATGTGAACCAAGATGCTATCAAACAGGTGGTCATAATGTTTGGCTCATTAGTTAATTCTTGGGTTATACTTAATTACGGTGCTTGATTTGTGTCTGTACACGGCGGTACACTGTACCGGTATCTCTGAAAAAGAAGCTTTAAAATAATGTTTCAAGATGTATAATAAAAAAACCTGGGAAGTCACAATACCGGAACTTCTTTTCTTTATAAATGAGGCACTGCTTAAGTATATTAATTAAGTATACTTTATGCACTGATGGATCTTCTCTAGTTTTCGCTTACAACGTACTGGACAAGGCGCTCCTGGACATAATATGAGCTGACATGACGTGTTTTAAGATTTTCAGGAAGCACTTGAGAGAAGTTGAGCAATTACGTCAAGCTAACAGATTTGTAGCAGGCTGCCTATGAATGGTAAGAATTTTTTGTTGACAGCCGGTTCACACATGTAATTTGTTAGTAAGTTTCGAAATACTGAATTATAAGCATATTCTAATTATTGGGTGACGTACACGATATAAAACGGGTTGCTTCAGCCAAATATGTTTATTCCACATTCATATATTTACAGTTTCATAATGCGTGCAGTATATTCCAACTAAAGATGATACAATCCGGAGACAAACTTTACCATGTTGCGGCAACTTAGCTAGTTACATATTCTATACATCAATTGAACGATTCCTTGATCGAAATGGTGTTGATCGAGTCAGTTTACAGGATATGTATGAATGATTAATGTGAACAACAGTGAACGCATTGTTATTTTAGTACCAATCATGGATGTACATATAGTGTTAAAGCAGAAAATCGTTAATGAAATAGAAGAATTTGTCCAGGTGAAACGGATTAAGTTATATTTACCTAACTGTGAGACGTATCATTGAAAAAATAATCAAATATAGTTGTTTCCGCATATATAACTCCTTTCTGAGCCACTGACAGCTTTAATAAAGAATAAGAAAGATCATTTTGCCTTTTAGTGTTGTGGGTATGGACATCACTGTTTTCTCAAACTGTAATGGATTACTTATGACGAATTTCATTAGTCAATATTTATAAGTATATTGTAACGGCCCAGTTAAAATGCCTTTCTCGTTGAAGAGGTACCTACATAAAGTCTGTGGGTGAACATCATATATTAATCTTACTGTTTACTTTTGTGCAGTCAATACATCCTTTCTAAGTGAAGAGTTGTTCCATGAAATTTTTGAATAAGTCGTTGTTGAGTGACAATATGCAAAATATTTCAGGAGGTTGATTCGTTTGTTTCCAAGATCAGCAGATGAATGAAGAGCAATAATTGCTGAACTTAATTGTTTGAGATCCTCTGTAACAGTCTTCTTCCAGTTCAAGTCTTCATCAACACGTACAGCCAAAAATTTGGAGCATTCTACTCTGTTTACTGGCTCCTGCTCATCTACCTCCATTCTTGGTATGATTCTATTCGTTGTACAGAAATGAATGTAGTGTTTTGTTTTTGTTTTTTTCAAAAACTTAGCGAGGCTCCATTTTCTGAGCACCACTTTATAATTCTTTGGAAAATATCATTTACCATCTATTCTGTTGCTTTCTCTCTATCGGGATTTATTACAACACTAGTATTGTAAGAAAAAGGTACCTATCAATTCTGCATGTTGAATGTTAAGTGGAAGGCTGTTCACGTGTATAAGGAACAGGAGTGGATGCAAATTTAACAGTTTGAGGCTCCCTTTGTGCTTTTTCACCAGTCACTAAAATTTTATACCCTTCCGACATTGTTTGAATTATTCGGCACAACCGTTTGCATTCTGTTTGATACGCCTGATTCAAACAAGCTGTGTGTAAAGCCATTAATTCTATAGAAGCTGTGTTTATCTAACAGAGTAACATGATCTACACAATCAAACGCCTCAGAAAGATCACAAAAAACTGGCGATCTTTTATTATTTAAGGCTTGTACTAGTTGATGGGTGTATAAATACCACTCTCAGTCGAATAGCCCTTCTGGAATCCAAACTCTGATATGCTAAGTAAATTGTCTCCTCTTAATCGTAAGACTACCCTTGAGGGCAATAATTTTTCAATATTTTCGAAAAAGATCTCCGTAAGGAAATTTGATGATAATTATTTAAGTCTGTTGTGTCACCTTCCTTATGAAGAGGTTTTACAATTGCATATTTTAACCTGTTTGGATGAATTCCCTGCTCCAGTAACGCATTACAAATATCACTAATGAGAGTACTTATTAAGTTGGAACAAGTTTTCAGAATTATGTTTGCAATTCCATCAACACCTCATGAGCTTTTGTTTTTTAGAATTTTTATACTTCTACGTATTAATTTCAGTGACGGATGTTGGTGCTACATCTAGTTGCCTAAAATTTTTTCGACGGACATTTTTAATATATCCTCTTACTTCTTCAACTGAGCTCTTTAATCCCATTTGTTGTAATCACCTCGAGCTCATTCCACAGTCTGTGCAGGCTGAGAACGTGCTGGTGAGCACAGAGCAAGGACAGCTGATGGGGATGACGGCCACGAGCGTCTACAACACGTCCTACACGGCCTTCCTGGGGATCCCGTACGCGGAGCCACCCACTGGAGAGCTTCGGTTCCAGGTGAGTTCACAGCGCTGGCCCTCCAGGGCGCCTCTCACGATGTTCGTTCCTAAGCATTGTGTCTGTGTCTTTCACAATTCTAGATAGCGTGAGAAGACTTTAACGCTCAGTAGGCGATCAGTATGGAATAACTGTAAGAGAAAATTAGAGACGATTCGGATACTGCTGCTAGACTCCTGCATCAGAGGTAACGTAATCCACATGATAATACATGTGTCATTCTATCGTAACAAGTCTTCGGATTTTATTTCCACAATATTCATACAGTACTGGCCATTAAAAATGCTATACCACGAAGATGACGTGCTGCAGACGCGAAATTTAACCGACAGGAAGAAGACGCTGTGATATGCAAATGATTAGCTTTTCAGAGCATTCACACGAGGTTGGCGCCGGTGGCGACACCTACAACGTGCTGACATAAGGAAAGTTTACAACCTATTTCTCATACACAAACAGCAGTTGACCGGCGTTGCCTGCTCAAACGTTGTTTGATGGCTCGTGTAAAGAGGAGAAATGCGTACCATCCCGTTTCCGACTTTGATAAAGGTCGGATTGTAGCCTATCGCGATTGCGGTTTATCGTATCGCGTGGTTGCTGATCGCGTTGGTCAAAATCAAATGACTGTTAGCAGAGTATGGAATCGGTGGGCTCAGGAGCGTAATATGGAACGCCGTGCTGGATCCCAAAGGCCTCGTATCACTAGCAGTCGAGATGACAGGCATCTTATCCGCATGGCTGTAACGGATCGTGCGGCCACGTCTCGATCCCTGAGTCAACAGATGGGGACGCTTGCAATACAACAACCATCTGAACGAACAGTTCGACGACGTTTACAGTAGCATTGACTATCAGCTCGGAGACCATGGCTGCGGTTACCCTTGACGCTGCATCACAGACAGGAGCGCCTGCGATGGCGTACTCAACGACGAACCTGGGTGCACGAATGGCAAAACGTCATTTTTTCGGATGAATCCAGGTTCTGTTTACAGCATCATGATGGTCGCATACTTGTTTGGCGACATCGCGGTGAACGCACATTGGAAGCGTGTATTCGTCATCGCCATACTGGCGTATCACCTGGCGTGTTGGTATGGGGTGCCATTGGTTAAACGTCTCGGTTACCTCATGTTTGCACTGACGGCACTTTGAACAGTGGACGTTACATTTCAGATGTGTTACGACCCCTGGCTCTCCCCTTGATTCGATCCCTGTGAAACCCTAATTTTAGCAGGATAATACACGACCGCATGTTGCAGGTCTTGTACGGGCCATTCTGGATAGAGAATTGAAAACGTGTGGTCAATGGTGGCCGAGCAACCGGCTCGTCACAATACGCCAGTCACTACTCTTGATGAACTGTGTTATCGTGTTGAAGTTGCATGGGCAGTAGTACCAGTACACGCCATCCAAGCTCTGTTTGACTCAATGCCCAGGCGTATCAAGGCCGTTATTACGGCCAGAGGTGGTTGTTCTGGGTACTGATTTCTCAGGATCTATGCACCCAAATTGCGTGAAAATGCAGTTCTAGTATAATATATTTTTCCAATGAATACCCGTTTATCATCTGCATTTCTTCTTGTGTAGCAATTTGAATGGCCAGTAGTGTAGTGTTTTTTTCATGCTGAGAAAGACTCCTCCAGAAATTCTGCACAAGGAAGCAGCGAAATGGCAACTGGGAAGGGAGTAATGGTTCTTCCACATTTCGCCCTCAGTTCTTCTGTAATTAGCCTATCAATCTGTCTGTGATTCAAAGTGCTCAATTTTGTGTCATTTGTGCCAGGGCTGCCCTGCAGTGACCACCATATGGACACACGTCATATTGCGCTTCATTCATGATGCAATAGACACAGTTTTACCGCTTCATTACAGTAACTCATGTGTTAGCTCTATGCTGCGCATTTACTGAGATGACACTGTCATCGCTTGCCTTAGCTGTTATTGTTTGCAAGTTAAGATAATTCAGTTACAAGACATATGGAGATCAAACGAAAGGAGTAATAAAAAAAGATAAACGAAATTCTTTGCGGCCTTAACGACAGTGTCAGAAGAGAGGAAATATTGTGGTACTGCAGACTGCAACAATAACGATATGTTGCGTTTCAGTCCCACAAGGAAAGACAATATCTATGTAGAAGCAAGGAAAATGGAAACCTTTGCTGAAGAAACGAAAATTCAGTCTTCGAAGGAAGATACTGTTGGAAGAAAAATTGGAACTAATTCGGCCGATTTTCAGAAGCCACTAGGTCACTTTATTTACACTGGGTATTCTGCCGCACTTTGTTCACATATGACTGATGTCATTGAACTAACGACACCTTCGGTCTTACCAGTGGCATCGTCATCATCGTCATCATCATCATCATCATCTTCTTCTTTTTCTTCTTCATCATTATGATCACTGGGAAGCCATTCCCCTTCCCTCATACCTCCAATCAACCAAAAATTTAAGATGGTGGAACTAAGTAATTGTGTTAATGTAAAATTAAAAACACTTTCCGTCTACTCCTTCTCTCTGCCCCCTATCCCCAACCAATCAACGTGTAGTATTAAAAATGAAAGAACCAATCAAAAACTCCAAGATGGTGGAAATTGCCGAATTGTGTTAGTGGGAAATTAAAAAAAAAATAAACCTTCCCTTTTCCAACCAGTCAGAGAGCGGGTTTGAAATGAGGCATAAATAACCTCCACTTGAAAGTCAAAGGTATACATTATTTAACAATGGAAAATCCAGTTTGGAACGTAACAATATTAAGAAAAGGGAAGCTGATACTCACCATATAGCGGAGATGCTAAGTCGCTGATAGGCACAACAACAAAAATGTCAAAATATATTGTGACAGCCTTTTTGTGGACATCTGCGACTTAGCATCTCCGCTTTACAGTGAGCAGCAACTTTCCTCTTGCTAATATTGTTATATATACAGTATTTACATATCTCTGGCTAATATAAAAACGATACCTAAAAATAGTGTCAAATTACATTATTTCCAAATGACATTTTTACGTACACATCACACACACACACGCACGCACACACACAAACACACACACACACGTGTTCTCCTCAGTGTATCTCGGCCGAGCGCCTGCACGTACCGATCAGCTGCACAACAGATCTGATAGGCGGATCCTGGACCCAGTAGGGGCCAACTTGGCGGCAAGCGGATCGCAATTTATTCTCTACCAGAGCCCTAAAATCACAGCAGGTTTCAGTGTGTGACACACCTGTTCGCTGGTCGTACCAAGGACCAATTTGGCTCACTTATACGACAGAGTGCGCAAGGATACCAAATGTCAAGACTGGTAAACCAAACCCTAGTAAGTGTGCCCTCGGCAAATGAGCGATCCGAGATGTTTCAAGGCACACTGTTGGTACACTGTCAAGTCACACTTCACCACAGGCTCCCCAGTCTAAACTACTTGCAAATGAAGTCAGTTTCAGGACAGGTTCCAAGTACCCATCACACATACCAGAGCCTCGACTAGAAGTGCTTTCCAGACAAAAGTCCCACATCCGAGAGCTACGTACCTCTCTAGAAAAAAATTCCTTTTTCCTGCAAAGTGCATGAACGACCCAATCACAGGACTCTAGAGGCGGTAAATCTCCCATCCCACACGACAGCACAAACTCATGTCGAACCAGGGCAAGAGTTAAGAAACATGCGTCTCTGTAAAAAAAAAAAAAAGAACTGCCAATTACTGGCTTTTTTTCCGCAGAGGGGGATGATGATTTTCTCCGACGTCGTGTTAATTCCCACAGCAACAAGCGAACAGATACAATCTTAAAGATCTTTATGTAAATCACCTGTGCCTTGGAGCTGGTTAGTCCTAGCTATGAGGTATAATAACGATTCTGCCTCTAAACGTTTCTCGGATGGCAGAGTTTCTTATACAACCGAGGTGGCTGATGAAAGTGGTTCACAGGGCTATTTGCAGTATCGGCGAACACGAAAACTAGTGATTTTTTTCTACGCGTGGCTCTGCACACAATGCCTGGTTTATGACTCCACTGTGTAGACACATTCCTTCAGACTGTAACCCCCAGGCCAGACTTCGGCTGGTGCCAAGGCAATTATCGCAGCATTGTTCTGTTGGAGACCTGTCTCAATGAGAGGCTGCCCTGTCTGCCCCGTACAGCTGTGGGCCTATCCAGCAAGATTTACTGAAGGATGAGCTCGCCGCCAATTGCTCTGAACTCCCAATATGCCGTTTCTATGAGCTAAGAACCATAAAAATACCTCATGCTTTTAGGGGCCTACCAGGCTCCATCAACCTCTGCTCATGCCGTTAACTTTCTAGAGTCTAGCTCAAGGTGTGTCAGGTTGTAACAAAATTTTTAACAATTTCCCGTATACGAAAAATAGGTGAAAGAGTAACTGGTCCCCTGTCAAGGCGTCAGAGATGTGTGCAACCGGCCGGTACACCTGCGATCTGGCAGCTCTGCAAGACCTTGTTGCGATGATGACAGAAGCCTCGCCCAACGACTCACTGTACTTTCGTTCACTGGCAAGTTTCCATAAACATTCTGCAAGCGCCTGTGATTATCTGTGATGCTCTGGTTTTCTGCCAAAAGAACCTGAATGACAGCTCTCTGCTTGGAACACATTTCCATTACAGACGCCATTTTGAAGGCTACGTATAGCGCCACCCTTGTCTGAAATTCAGGAAACTGTAAGGAATGAAGCGGGAATACTCCACAGTGTCGCAAACAAATTTTTCATTTCTTCAACCGAAATTGGCCAAGAAAAAAAGGGTGGCATTACATACTGATCGCCGCTCAGACTTAATGGCGATAGTTGGAAGGGAGGGAGAGGAGAGAAGAGGTTTTTTTTTTATTTCCCAATAGCACAATTTGGTTAGTTACAACATCTTGAACCTTTGATTGGCTCTTCCATTTTTCATATTTCACTTTTATTGGTTGGAGGTAGGGGTAGGGGAGAAGATGGGGAGGGGAAGGGACGTGGCTCGATGAGATCATTGGTAAGGAGAGCACGGATTGTCACATGAGGGATCGAGGCTGCTGCCATCTTGGAATTTGCGACATGGGTCTCACATCTACAATACACAGCACCAAAACACCATTGCACACTCTCCCTTCCCTCCCACTCCCCCAAATTAAGTGAATTTTCCTAGCATACCATTCATTGAAGAGTTTCCATGACAGATTGCAAGCATTATTCATACGAAAGATACCTAAAGTAGTTGTTCCACAAACGGTAAAATTAAAGACAAAATCATAACTTAAAATTGAGCTGGATGGCGCAAGAATAGTTGACACACGTAATATTGTCACAACACTTTTATTAGTGAAATTAAAAATTTTCAAATTTTGCGCTAAGTAGTATGGTCCATGTAAATGCATTTTACTTCATCACTTGTTCACTCCACTGCAGCAGACAACTTCGCGAAGGCGAGTGCACGTATTCCTTACAACTTTGCGCCGCACAACTTTATTTATCTCGTTGCACAGTTGTACTGTTCGGGCACGCATTGCCACGACATTCTGTGATCTCAAAGGGAAAAGATTCTCTTTCAGTTATCCCCATAAAAAACTTCACAGGCATTTAAATCTGGACTTGAAGGAGGTCAAAAGAATGCTCCATGATGGCGCTACGAGTAACGATGGGAAATCACAAGATTGCAGAATATTTTGTGTAGAAAATACAGTAAAGCATTAGACATGCTGTGTTGCGCCATCTTGCATAAACGACTGTGTGTTCAAATGTTCAAATGTGTGTGAAATCTTATGGGACTTAACTGCCAAGGTCATCAGTCCCTAAGCTTACACACTACTCAACCTAAATTATCCTAAGGACAAACACACACACACCCATGCCCGAGGGAGGGAGGACTCGAACCGCCGCGACCAGCATGACTGCAGCGCCCAAGACCGCTCGGCTAATCCCGCGCGGCACTGTGTGTTCATTGGAAGATTAGTAGCAAGAAGATATGACACAAAGTCAATTTCAAATATTGTCTTGTATCGGTCAGTCTGACAGTTTCATTGAAAAACACAGGTCCGATTAGGCCGTGACGTACAGAGTTCCCCACACTATCAATTTTCCCTCATACGTAATATCTTCAATAACATAAACATCTTTTGGTTTCCTGAGTTTCTCCTGGCGTATACAACTTTCAAACAACTTCCGGGAATTCAGCCAGGTAACACTTTCAGCGACCGCCGATATTTCTGCGGGAGAAATCCTTGCCATTTTCAAGGCAAACTGCAACGGACAGGCGGCGTACACGCAAATTTAAAACCTCGGTTCTCGGACTGAAGCAGAAAAGATAATACACACACTGAACACTAGTGCCACTGAAGATTACCAAAGTCAGAGCTATCGATAGTGAGACTATGAATTCGCAGGTGAGGTAGCATTGACTCTGTCCCTCTGTTTTTTGACAAGGGAGAGAGCCGGATTCCAAACAGAGTTTAAACAGAAACCTCCATCCCTGTTAACAAGGTTGCTCGCTACTTTAATCTCAACTGCCTCTCTAATGACACTGTCCCAATAGCTGGACGTGCATGTCAATATCTCGGCGTTATTATATAACAAGGGGTGACCAGTATCCAAGCAATGCTCGGCAATAGCAGATCTATTTGGCTGCTGTAATCGTGTGTGCCGTTTATGCTCAGTACATCGGTCCTCCACGGTCCTGACAGTTTGACCAATATACGCCACGCCGCAGCTACAAGGAATGCGATATACACCCGCCTTACGCAGTCCGAGATCAACCTTAACGGAACTCAAAAGTGCTCTAATTTTAGATGGAGGTCGGAAAACACATTTCACATCGTATTTCCGTAAAATAGGACCGATCTTGTTGGACGTGTTTCCTACGTAAGGCAAAAAGGCAGTAGACTTAGGTGTTGACTCAGAATTATCATCAATCACCCGATGTACAGTTGGTCGATAGCGCAACGCACGTTCAATCTGTCTATCACTATACTCATTTTGACGAAATGTAACTTCAAGATGGGACAGCTCAGCTGGCAAAGTCTCAGCGTCAGAAACGACATGTGCCCTGTGTACCAAGGTACGAAGTACCCCTTCACGCTGAGCCGGATGGTGACAAGTATTAGCCTGTAAGTACAAGTCGGCGTGAGTACGTTTCCTGTAGACTGCATGTCCCAATGATCCATCATCCTTCCTCCTAACCAACACGTCAAGAAACGGAAGGCAACCATCCTCTTCTACATCCATCGTAAAACGAATGTTCGGATGGATGGAGTTCAGATGTTCTAGAAAGACATTCAAATTCTCCCTACCATGAGGCCAAACGACGAAGGTGGGTTTTAAAGGCGCCGACTTCAACGCACGTTCCTCGAAGTCTTCCATAAACAAATTTGCGATCACGGGAGACTACGGACTACCCATCGCAACTCCATCTGTCTGCTCGTAATACTGGTCATTAAATAAAAAGTAAGTGGATGTCAACACATGCCGAACGAGATTAGTTAATTCAGCACCAAACCTGGCCTCAATTAACCGCAACGAATCAGACAGAGGAACACGAGTGAAGAGAGAGACCACAACGAAACTCACTAAAATATCAGAGTCATTCAACCTCAGTCCCTCCAAACGATGTAAAAATTCAGCTGACTTCCTGATATGATGTTCACACCGACCTACTTGTGGACTCAACAGAAAAGCAAGATGCTTGGATACACGATATGTCGGAGCGCCGATGTTACTCACTATAGGACGGAAAGGAACCCCTTCCTTGTGAACCTTCGGAAGGCCATATAACCTAGGGTGAACGGCACTGTAGGTGTTAAGACTCTTGATAGTGTCCTGCGACAAACCACTTTTCTTCAGGAGGCTGTTGGTCTTTCTCTCAACACTTTTTGTGGGGTCAGCATCGATTCTGCGATACTCTGAATCAGATAGTAAACGTTGCATCTTTTGTACATAATCATGTTTACTTAAAACAATGGTGGCATTGCCCTTGTCAGCAGGTAAAATAACAATACTAGGATCAACTTTGAGAGAGCGTAAAGCAGCCCTCTCTGCTGCTGTTACATTACTCTTGGGTGGACGAGCCCTAGTCAAAACACCTCCCGGTATGTCCCAGATAACATTTTTTCATCTTTCTGATCGATTCCAGTTGTCCTTCTCTTCCCCTACTTTGTTCATTACTTCTTCATTCTTAAGGCTCTCAGTAGGCCTTCAAACCACATCTCAAAACTTTCAAAATAGCTTTCTTCTTTTTTATAATTATCCATGATTCACTACAGTGTGACATCCACTTAAGACATAATATTTAGCATATCTTTACTCAGCTCCATTGGATTTCTTCTACTTGTTAGTAACTTCAAAAAATGGTTCAAATGGCTCTGAGCACTATGGGACTCAACTGCTGAGGTCATTAGTCCCCTAGAATTTAGAACTAGTTAAACCTAACTAACCTAAGGACATCACAAACATCCATGCCCGAGGCAGGATTCGAACCTGCGGCCGTAGTGGTCTTGCGGTTCCCGACTGCAGCGCCTTTAACCGCACGGCTACTTCGGCCGGCGTTAGTAACTTCATCATCTTTTCAAACTCTCTCTTTTCCATAGATACCTTACCGATTATTTTTTCTGTGTGGCTTCTGTTCCACATCATTAAACATCCCAGATACGGAAATGATTTTACTTGTTCTACTTTTGTGTCTAAGAATACGTTGCATGGGGGCTTAATTATAAAATGAAAATAATTTTAGTAGCTGTGTGTCCGGTTACGAAGTCTCGTAACCGGTCAGCCCTGACTAGTATTAGTACGCAATCTCACTGCATAAAATAGCAATAAAGAATGGAGAGAAATTTCCGTTAACACAATTGATTAATTAAGTCCCCTGCAACTATAAAAGCTACGAAACAACAAAGCACAAGTGTAACTGTTCTGTGTGTGATAGTGTGATTCAACGTACATGTATCTGGCACGGGTTTTCCTCAATACGACAAGATATTTGTAACACCATTTACAATGGACTAATTAAAAAAGCCAGAAATACTATAATTGCACACAGAAACAAGAATTACAAGTCTAATACATGAACACGAGCCAGATGCTTTGTTGACTGAACCTGTGACCAAGAGGCATTATTATTAAGGAGATTTGAAATAAAAAAATATTTTGTTACCTCCATGTATATTGACGAAAGATACACTGTGATCATTGCAACATCTTCCATACATACATCACACCAACCGAACAGCATCTACTCTCTCGGCCAGCAGAACAATAACTGCACACGACATGCTCTCAACTAGTACTGCTCTCGACATCCTCTCAACAAGCACTGCCCACGGCAACCTCTGAACTACAACTGCCCACGGCAACCTCTGAACTACGACTGGCCCAGTGGAGGCGGCGGAATAATACTCTTTGGCGCAATCTCTGGCGCTGTGACTCAGTGTAGCCACCTTTCAATGTTAACTAGATCTTCCTTCTTGCTTATTTTTATCAATTATGTCTTTTCTGTAGTTTTCATTTCATGCTGTACTACTTGTCACTTTTTGCAAATTCTTTGGCATCTGGTCTAACTACCTTCTGATCCCACCGGCACTACATCCGCGTATTATACGGTCTTTACCCCTTTTCCTTCAATAAAAAAGCTTCTTGTGTCCTCTACGGCCTTGGCTGTCAATTCTTCTCCATATTTGTTGAACAGCGTCGATGATAATGAGAGTTCTTGACTAGCATTCTGTAATGTGGCCATTTTCCTCTAAACATACTTCAAAGGATGATATGCAAATTCCCTTGATCAAGTAGTCGTTCAGTTACACTGCTCTCTAGTTGCAGACCTATATTAACATTAACGGACTCAGAATACACGAAAATTAAAACAACCTTCGGTGACATTAAAAGCAAGGGTGATAAAATTAAAAGTGCAACGGGAATTTCACTGTTAAATGCAGAGGAGAGAGAGGATAGGTGGAAAGAATACATTGGAAGCCTCTAAGAGGAGGAATATTTGTCTGATGTGATAGAAGAAGAAACAGGAGTCGATTTAGAAGAGATAGGGGATCCAGTGTAAGAATTAGAATTTAAAAAATCTTTGGAAGACTTAGATCAAATAAGGAAGAAGGGATAGATAAAATTCCATCAGAATTTCTAAAATCATTGGGGGAAGAGGCAACAAAACGACTATTCACGTTGGCGTGTAGGATGTATGAGTTTGGCGACATACCATCTGACTTTCGGAAAAATATCATCCACACAATGTCGAAGACGGAAAGAGCTGACAAGAGCGAGAATTATCGCACAATCAGCTTACCAGCTCATACATCCAAGTTGCTTACAAGAATAGTACACAGACGAATGGAAAAGAAAATTGACGATGCGCTAGATGACGGTCATTTTGGCATCAGGGAACGTAAAGGCACGAAAGAGGCAATTCTGACATTGTGGTTAATAATGGAAGCAAGACTAAAGAAAAATCAAGACACGTTCATACGATTTGTCGACCTGGAAAAAGCGTTCGACAATGCAAAATGGTGCAAGATGTTCGAAATTCTGAAAAAAAGTAGGGGTAAGCTATAGGGAGAGAGAGGTCATATACAATATGTACAACAGCCAAGAGGGAATAATAAGAGTGGACGACCGAGAACGAAGTGTTCGTATTAAAAAGAGTGTAAGACAGGGATGTAGCCTTTCGCCCCTACTCTTCAATCTGTACATCGAGGAAGCAATGATGGAAATAAAAGGAAGGTTCAGGAATGGAATTAAAATTCAAGGCGAAATGATATCAAAGATACGATTCGCTGATGACGTTGCTATCTTGAGTGAAAGTGAAGAAGAATTACACAATTTGCTGAACTGAACGAACAGTCTAATGAGTACAGAGTATGGATTAAGAGTAAATCGAAGAAAGATTAAAGTAATGAGAAGTAGTAGAAATGAGAACAGCGAGAAACTTAGCATCAGGATTGAAGGCCACGGAGTAGATGAAGTTAAGGAATTCTGCTACCTAGGCAGTAAAATAACCAATGACGGTCGGAGCAAGGGGGACATCAAAAGCAAACTAGCAACGGCAAAAAGGACATTCTTCACCAAGAGAAGTCTGCTACTATCAAATATAGGCTTTAATTGGGGGAAGAAATTTCTGAGAACGTTATGTCTGCAGTACAGCATTGTATGGTAGCAAAACATGGACTGTGAGAAAACCGGAACAGAAGAGAATCGAAGCATTTGAGATGTGGTGCTGCGGACGAATGTTGAAAATTAGGTGGACTAATAAGGTAAGGAATGAGAAGGTTCTGCGCAGAATCGGAGAGGAAAGGAACCTGTGGAAAACACTGATAAGGAGAAGGGACAGGATGATAGGACATCTGTTTAGATTTGAGTGAATGACTCCCACGGTATTAGAGGGAGCTGTAGAGGGCAAAAATTGTAGAGAAAGACAGAAATTAAAATACATTCAGCAAATAATTGAGGACGTAGGTTGCAAGTGCTATTCTGAGATGAAGAGGTTAGCGCAGGAGGGTAATTCGTGGCGGGCCGCATCAAACCAATCAGAAGACTGATGACAAAAAAAATTAACATTGTCAGTCGCTATTTTTCACTTCTCTGTTTGCTTTTCTATTTTTCGTATGTATTTGGTGGAGGCTTCGAGGACCTGAAAGCTTAAGTGTTGGATGCACGAGATAATGGTCCTTTTTAGAGGAATTTTCCGCTATAAAACTATTAAGATACGGGCAGGCGTCTATCCGCAGGTAGTGAGCCTGGCCTTCTTGTTCCTCCAGTCCACTCTCCAGGTGGTTAGCAGAAGACGCATTCTTCTGTCGAAAACATAAAACTCTCTAGAAGCCTTTTATCCAGGTGAGAGATCTCTAGGTTTGTGAATGTCCGTTACGCTGTCCCAAAGTAACACTCAGTTTCAACTTTTAGAATAAAACGTTCTGATTGGATCATTTTGTCGTTTTCGGGAGAGCCCTCTCTATTACGCTGATCCGAAGTGCGGTTTTTCGTTCATCAATTTGAGAAACATGTCAAGAATCGGGAGAAGTCTCCTCGCTTCAGCTGACCACCTCTGACCGATCGATTGTAGTATAATGATACAGGAAATAGCAGGAAACTGTTTAACGCTGTTACGTATTTTTCTTTCGTTGGAACTCACCATGCTCCTGGGAGGCTATTTCCGTTTCTGGTAGCATGACAACCGATTTACAAAAAGCATTTGGAAACAACACTTCTATTCAAGCTATTGTAAGCACTTTGCTTTAGACTTTGTATAGTACAATCCACTTCAGGCTTTTTTAATGAGCTCAGTTTAAGTCAGAAGAGATTACTGATAGGACAAGCCTGGAAGGACGTCTGTACTTAAGCAGTAATAGTACAAAGAGAGGGCGGAAGTCATATTCTCCAGCCACCATTGGCGCCAGCTACCTTATTCACTTTCTACGTGTTTTCATTCACTCCCTTAAGAAGCCTGGTTTCTAAAGTTATTTATCCAGCTTGCTGCTCTCAATTTTGACAATTCTAAAGTGCTTGCTCGTATCTTTTGGTGTACTTTCTATATGTAATTAACAATTAACGTAATCACTGGCCGTGCCCGCAAATTTTTAATGTAACTGTTTTATCCACCTGTGCCAAGGTTATACTTTACTGCTACACTCCATTATTCATTTGTCAGTGTTTCTTTATAAATATTGGGAGGTATTTGTCATGTCTAAAGGTAATAAGTCTAATTGTTATTGTGACCGTTTGTTTTCATTCAGAGCTAGAATTTCCTCCTGCCGTTAGTATGTCTCTGTGAGTGATGTGGCACCCATGTGTTTCATGCTAAGTTGCCATACCCCTTTTAATATTTTTTTCAAATAAGACATTTTCCTTTGGGGTGGGTCCTGGCTCTGTTGGACATCAGACTCTCCACAACCGCTTCCGTTGCCCATCTCTTCCATCGCCTCATTCCTTGTTCTGCCACTTTCTACTTCGTGTACACCTCCTTTATTGAACTTCTGTCATCCCAGTCTATACCAACATCTTTTAAGATGTTCATCAGTGTACTCCAGCTGTTTCTATCGAACTCCATCCCTGGTCGACCAAATAAAGATGCACCTCCTTGCTCGTTTTTGTTATTTCCTCAGTCATCCTCACACAACCTACAGCAACTCTTGTTTCTTTACCCCTTCTGAACCCATACTAGTCTTCCCCAGCATTTTCCCCACACTAGTTTTAGGTAAATAAGCTCTTTATGAATAAATAGGTGCTAAGACGAGCAGCACCACCGGAAATGGGTAAATCCCAAAGCTGCGAATTTGGACAATTGTTGCTACCATGGCCTTTGTACAGTTGATGCACCAAAATTGGTGGAGTGTCAGACAAGCTGAAAAATGGCTCCTTGCAGGTCTTATGAGAGTCTGTAATAATTTACAGTCAGGTATTAAAGCAAATCTGAATGTAACCGCAATCTGAGAAAAACGAAGCGCACCCAGTGATACAACAATATTTCAATATCTTTAAAACTACAGAGGTGTATATTTCCCAGTGAACCTTTGAATTAACAACTTTTAAATGCTTCATGCGATTTCAACAAACGATATCTCAGATGACGTCATAAAAGTGGTCCCGTGTTAGTGGACACCACAACTGAAAAGAGAAACAAAAGAGGCTCCTGAGAAGCAGACATAAATAACTGTTTAAACCATATTTAACAACAATCTGTCCCCACTTGCACAAGAATACTGGCTTGTTTATTCATGGAGAAATACTTATCTAAATTTATTGTGGATGTTATGAGTGTGATAAATGTTAGTAAAATTTTTTAAAGTATTGTTTTAACACATTACTTTAGTCCACAAAGTGGGCACATTGAGTCGCATGAAGTCTGTGGAACGTAAGAACGATGTACTTTTGGTGGGGATGGCGTTCATCCAAGGGGAAAGTAGACAGTAGCAGAACCTTATGGGAACCAAGTGGAGACTGGGACTTTTCGTGAGAAGAGCTCAAGGGAGCGATTCATGACACTTTTATGCTTGTGCTGGATGAAGACAGACTTGCCTGTGGTAATGTGCATCATTCAGCTGTATAGGTGATAGATTACGGGCAGTGAACAGTCGCTAAGAGAGTTTAACTTTTGAGGACGCTTTTCGCTTGGATCTTGAAGAGGACACTTAGATGTTTATCAAACTAAGAACAGCCGACCAGTTGCAAAGGATAAAGCAATCTTTACCTATGTTTCAATAGATATAAATCTATCTTCTTCAGAAGATGCAGTATTATAACAACATGAAGTGATACGTCCTTATCGTTTAGGCAAACATTTGCATAGTTACATTAATCATCATATGTAACTATGCAGATGTTTGCCTAAACGATAAGGACATATCACTTCATGTTGTTATAATACTGCATCTTCTGAAGAAGATAGATTTATATCTATTGAAACATAGGTAAAGATTGCTTTATCCTTTGCAACTGGTCGGCTGTTCTTAGTTTGATTTACGTGGAACCATTGCTGTAGCGCAGCTATGTTTAAAGTACTTAGATGTTTGTTCTGGAAGAAGGCAGACCTGCCTGTGGTAACGTGTGACATTCGTTTCTGTTGGTGACAGACACTGGACGGTGAACGGCGGTTACAATACTGTAACTTTTGAAGGGGCTTTATATTTCAAGAGGTCTGAATGTGCTACAGAACAGGACTAACTTTTTCTGCTTGTTTTGCGAAACTGAGGACAGACAGAGTATGAGTTAAAACCGTTTGTACCACGTTTGTCAACTTGTGAATCATGTTAACTCTCAACTGTTTTGAGCTGGCGAATATTTCGTGTATTGTCATTCGTATATCTTAAATTACAATCTACTTTAAGGATTTTGCTACAATTCTCGTGAAGCTCTCAATATAACTTTACTGCATTTGGTAAGGCTATTTTCTTTCTGTTAACTGAATATCGTAGGACCACTTCTAGTTTATTTGAGATGTTCTTTCTTGAACAAACAGTATTAAACATAATTCTCTTTCGTCTAAAAATTAAATACGAAAGAACAGAACCCTTGTTTTAAATTTATTGTTTAACTTTTATGTTGTGCATAGCCCAAGTACAGTACGAGCAATCATAGGTAAAGAAACAACTAGTTTAGTTGCATAGGACGCTGTTTAGAAGAGCAACTACTCAACAGTAAGCATCAGGTACCGTCGCATATTCCGTTTCTAATGGCATCATTGTTGATGGGACAGTAATATTCTCTCGTCGTGGGCCAGCCTAATTAGGATTTACCATACAAAAGTACAAAAAAATTCCATTTTAAAAACACTGATAAAAAACATTTCGTACTCATGTTATTAAGTTACGTTGTGTTATGTTACGTTATGTTAACCGGGGACCTAGAAACGACGGAGAGGTTCCGTCCCCGCCGCAGCCTCAGTGGTCCGCAACCCCACGACGACTATCGCAGTCCACTTCACCCCTCCGCGCCCCACACCGAACCCAGTGTTATTGTGCGGTTCGGCCCCCGGTGGACCCCCCCAGGGAACGTCTCACACGAGACAAGTGTAACCCCTATGTTTGCGTGGTAGAGTAATGGTGGTGTACGCGTACGTGGAGAACTTGTTTGCACAGCAATCGCCGACATAGTGTAGCTCAGGCGGAATAAGGGGAACCAGCCCACATTCGACGAGGCAGATGGAAAACCGCCTAAAAACCATCCACAGACTGGCCGGTTCACCGGACCTTGACACAAATCCGCCGGGCGGGTTCGTGCCGGGGACCAGGCGCTTCTTCCCGCCCGGAAAGCCGTGCGTTAGACCGCACGGCCAACCGGGCGGGCATGTTATTAAGTTAACTCAGTGACGGTATCCGATAGGTTTATTAATTTTCTGCCTTTCTTCGACAATTCGTAATATCATGTACAACCAAACGGAAATCAAAGCATCTTTCCACGGAATTGTTTCTTCATATTCTCCGCAGGCTCCGCGGCCAGCAGCAGCCCGGGAGGGCGTGTTGAACGCTACGCAGTACGGCAGCGACTGCGTGCAGAGTACGGGCACTGGCTGCGAGGACTGCCTCTACCTGAACGTGTACGTGCCGGGCACGCCGGCGGAGGCAGCGGCGCTACCTGTGCTCTTCTGGATCCACGGTGGCGGGTTCGGATCTGGCAGCGGGTCAGACCAACAGTACGGACCAGACTTCATAGTCTCCTACGGCGTCATTCTCGTCACCATCAATTACCGCCTCGGGCCGCTCGGTATGTACATGAAACAAGGAGATAATTTCTCTACCCAGAAACGCTATTTTTAATATGTCGTCATTGAATACATTTATTTTTATCTTTTCGTGTAATGCATCGCCAGGCGCGGATCATTGTGAGACAGGTATTTGAGCCAGGCCCGAATCGAAAATATGCAGACGATTAACAAACATTGCACTGGTATACCGACCAACTTGAGTGTGGCTTTTAGGCGGTTTTCCGCGCTCGTTTATGCAAATGTTGAGTTGCTCCCTAGTGTCTGCCTCAGAAAGCACTACACATTTACAGTAAAAATATGATACCATAAAGAACCAAGTTTACACCAGGTCAGCCACGACCTGCAAAATTTAACACTTGCTCAATGTGCTGCCTGCATGTGGTCCGAGGTTCGGCCTGTCTCGGCATTATTCGGTACGTCTCGGTATTGCTATATCATTCTCGGTATAGCGCGACATTCCATTTAGCAGTCGGATTCGACACTTTCTTCCAGCACTTTGTGTGGCATGTTTTGATCGGCAAGATTGTCTTCAGTTTATCAGAATAGTGACGTAAATGTTATTTATCCTTCACTTTTTGTTCACGGTGAAACAGGTACTTATAAAGAAAATTGTGAATTTTAACGTATTATCCAAGAGCATAAGCGGTATATCGATTACAAAGATGTACGTGTGAAAGAACGCTTGCGCTATCGCTGAGGCAGAGTATGTGTAAAAAAGAGCTTATGTTAGCCAGCGCAGTGGTTGCTCTGGGGTGGCAAGGGTTCCGCGTCAGAGGCTGGCAGTGTCTGTTGCGATGCAATGGAGTGGGCAGTCGCTTAGTATTAAATATTCAGTGTAATAATTTCAGTGTTGTGTATTAATGATTTATAGAAGAAATAAGATTGAAGTAAAATTAAGGAAATGCTAGAAATACACTACTGGCCATTGAAATTGCTACACCAAGAAGAAATGCAGATCATAAGCGGGTATTCATTGGACAAAGATATTATACTAGAGCTGATATGTGATTACATTTTCACGCAATTTGGGTGCATAGATCCTGAGGAATCAGTACCCAGAACAACCACCTCTGGCACTAATAACGGCCTTGATACGCCTGGGCATTGAGTCAAACAGAGCTTGGATGGCGTGTACAGGTACAGCTGCCCATGCAGCTTCAACACGATACCACAGTTCATCACGAGTAGTGACTGGCGTATTGTGACGAGCCAGTTGCTCGGCCACCATTGGCCAGACGTTTTCAGTTGGTGAGAGATCTGGAGAATGTGCTGGCCAGGGCAGCAGTCGAACATTTTTTGTATCCAGAAAGCCCCGTACAGGACCTGCAACATGCGGTCGTGCATTATCCCGCTGAAATGTAGGGTTTCCCAAAGATCGAATGAAGGGTAGAGCCACGGGTCATAACACATCTGAAATGTAACGTCCACTGTTCAAAATGTCACCAATGCGAGCAAGAGGTGACCAAGACGTGCAACCAATGGCACCCCATACCATCACGCCGGGTGATACGCCAGTATGGCGATGACGAATACAGGCTTCCAATGTGCGTTCACCGCGATGTCGCCAAACACGAATGCGACTATCACGATGCTGTAAACAGAACTTGGATTCATCTGAAAAAAAATGACGTTTTGCCATTCGTGCACCCAGGTTCGTCGTTGAGTACACCATCGCAGGCGCTCCTGTCTGTGATGCAGCGTCAATGGTAACGGCAGCCATGGTCTCCGAGCTGATAGTCCATGCTGCTGCAAACGTCGTCGAACTGTTCGTGCAGATGGTTGTTGTCTTGCAAACGTCCCCATCTGTTGACTCATGGATAGAGACATGGCTGCACGACCGGTTACAGCCATACGGATAATATGCCTGTCATCTCGACTGCTAGTGATACGAGGCCGTTGGGATCCAGCACGGCGTTCAGTATTACGTTCCTGAACTCACCGAATCCATATTCTACTAACAGTCATTGGATCTCGATCAACGCGAGCAGAAATGTCGCGATACGTTAAACCGCAATCGCGAGAGGCTACAATCCGACCTTCATCAAAGTCGGAAACGTGATGGTACGCATTTCTCCTCCATACACGAGGCATCACAACGTTTCACCAGGCAACACCGGTCAACTGCTGTTTGTGTAGGAGAAATAGGTTGGAAACTTTCCTCTTGTCAGCACGTTGTAGGTGTCGCCACCGGCGCCAACCATGTGTGAATGCTCTGAAAAGCTAATCATTTGCATTTCACAGCATCTTCTTCCTGTCGGTTAAATTTTAACAGCGAGTAGTGTATTATTATGGAATTTCGACGAAGAATTTGTCTACGTATTGTTACATCGATCTAGAATAAGGTAACCAGTATTGATGTATTTATGCGCTTTTGCTGTAGAACGAATTTGAATGAAACCAGCTTGATATGTAACTCCAAGTTTTTTTATTGTATTTTTTGTAATGATCATTTGTTTGCGTAAATGTAATTTTTATGATATGGCTTAATAATTGCAAGTCATTTTCACAATGTAGTAAGATTTTCAAATAGGATATTACAGTCATTCTCCCCAATCATGCGCCGCCTCTCATTTCCAAGTCGTTTTTATTTAAACAAATCCTCAACGTGTCTCAGTCAAATATCTTGCATTTTGGCTTTTGCAACCGTGATTAGTTTGATATTGCTGAGAGCGGAACAACGCGCTACCCAAGGTGACACCAGTACGAGGTAAGGAATATAATTAACACAGTTCGTAGATTTTTTGCACAGGGACCACTTTTGTACTTATTCAGATTTAGAGGGCCGTAATAAGATCGATTAGATCTGAATGTACTTACCTCTAATTTGTCATTATCGCGCACAGGTTTTGATTATTTTGGGTTTACTGGTATTGCTTTCTTGCTAATAGACAGATTGTTTAAAACAGGCTCAGGTAAACATACAGATACGCAGTCAGCTCACCACTTGATAAAACTATTCTTTGTTAGACATAAACATCACACCCTACTTAAGACATAAACGTTACAATGGTATAAAGGAAATTCACAGTTTCAGTGGCTCTTTGTTCAAAAAGGTGGAATCTAACGATCTATCGTCGGAATCCTTTGAAAATGGATGGAATCTCATGGGAGAAGGATGAGAACTTCCAGTATCTATTACGTAGTCGCATAATCGAATGGTACATCAAATTTGCTCTGAAACGGCATGCGGAAAGAATATAAAGATTTTAGCTGTCGCTGAAAGAGCTAACAGACGATTTGTCCGGGATTCATAGGTGTGCACATCAAGAAGCACTCTGCGTTAGTTATGCAGACATGGAACACTTGATGGAATTGTTGGTGTGAATAATGCGTTTTCTGAAGTCGCTTACATTATCGTCAGTTTCAATATTTTTTGATGGTATTGAGAGAAGAGTGTGGAGACCTTATATATTACTGCAGATTCCATTTGTTAAGTCAAAGGAGGTGCCTGGAACGATCTTCTATTTAAGACCCGCTATTGTTGAATTTCTGAAGGAAAAAAGAAAGCAAGAGCAAAAATTAGAAGATCCGGAATGGACTGCAGACTTCATAGTGCAAGCAGAGTTGTCTGCAGACTACCCTTAGTACGACGTTGCAAGGTGAGAAACAACTTTTTTCTGACTTCATGACGAAATTGGATGTATTTAAAAAGAAAATCCCATTATGAAAGGTACAACTTCTGACAAGGAACACCGACCATTTACCTAAGTTCACTGGGTATAAGGAAACCGCGCTATTTGAACAACATACTGTGGCGTTGAAAGAATTACAGAAATAGCTTTCTAAGCGCTTAAGGGCCATTCCAGTCATACAACTGTTTTGAGCTGTTTGTAGATCGTTTACCATTTCAGTTGAAAGCGCATCAGTGCAGTTGCAGATGGAAATGCTCGATTTGTACTGTAACTTACGTTTGAAAGACAAATTCTTTTACGTTAAAACTGTGCGGGAGTTCTACGTTGTTTCCTGCAGGAAGAGTGTCGACGTTTCCAGAACGAGGCTGCAAACGAGATATCAGTGTTTCGGTCTATATATATGCGTGAAAGGCTTTTTGCTGCTACAGAACTAAACAAGTTTCCATCACGTGACAACATGATGACGAAAGTCTGCGAAACTGTCTACATCTTTCCGTCTGCCTATAGTTTATACTAGATATAAATTTTATTATGTCTTATACTAAACTTTGTGATCTATCTTCTTGAGAAATATGAAACAAACCAGCATGTCGCATGTGGCACTTTCACATTACACCTCCGCCCCCCCCACCACGCCTCATGATCCTCTCCGCTCTCAGCGTGGCGTGGTGGAGGAAGAAGAGTGTACTCAGGCGTGACAGAATGGCACGCATTCAACATCACTGCACCTGAACAGAATTCTTGGCCATCCCTGGTTTACAAGACTCAAAGACATGTCGTCAACACTTCTCTCATCTGCTTCAACATCTGCATCTACATGAACATCTCTATCAACTTGGCCGCTCCGCCATTCACACCTCTAAATCCATATCACAGCAGACCACCTAATTGTGTGTTGGATGGTATCTTTTCTACCACAAACTGAGCCCTCCAACCCTGCTCCAATCGCAAATAGCGCGTGGGAAGAACGATTGTCGGCAAGCCTCTGTATTGGCTCTAATTTCTTGAATTTCCTTCTCATGGATATTCAGAAAGACGTATGTGGAAGGGAGTGGGAGGGGCAGTAATAAGTTGTCCGACTCTTCCCAGAAAGTGCGCTATCGAAATTTCAATAGTAAATCCCTCCGTGATGCACAACGCCTCTCTTGTAACGTCTCACAATGGAGTTTGTTGAGCATCTGCGAATCGCTCTCATGTCGGCTAAACGATCCCGTCACGAAACGTGCCCCTCTTCATTCGATCTTCTCTCTCTCTTCTGTCAGTCCTGCCTGGTAGCGATCCCAGATGGATGAACAATAATCAAAACTCGGTCAAACAAGCGCGTTATAAGTTGCTTCCTTCGTGGGTGAGTTATATTTCCTGAAGATTCTTCCTATGAATTTGAGTCTGGCATCTGATTTTCCCACAATTTGTTTTATGTGATCATTCCACTTAAAGTCTTTATGGATAGTTACTCCCAAATATTTTACGGCAGATACAGTTTCCAGCGATTTGTCATCAACAGTGTAGCTATACAGTAGTGGATTTCTTTTGTTATGTATGCGCCATATGTTGCATTTATCTACGTTCAGGGACAATTGCCAGAACCTGCGCCATTCATCAATTCTCTGCAGGTCATTCTGCAAATCGTTACTATCTTCTAGCATTGCTACTTTGTTATAGACAACCGCATCATCTGCGAAGAGCCTTAGGGAGCATCCGATGCTTTCTCCTAGATTATTTACACATATTGTAAACAGTAATGGCCCTATCACATTTCCTTGGAGTACTCCGGAAATTACTTTTGCATCTGTTGATTTCGTTTCGTTAAGAGCGACGTGTTGAGTTCTGTTTGCAAGTAAGGCCTGAATCTAGTCGCAAATCTGCTCTGATACTCGATAAGCTCGTATTTTCTTGACTAAAAGGCAGTGCAGGACGGTGTCAAATGCCTTCCTGAAGTCAAGGAACACAGTATCAACCTGAGTCTACAGCACTGTGGATCTCATGGAGGAACAGAGCGAGCTGAGTTTAGAAGGGTCTCTGTTTGCGGAATCTATGCTGATTTTTATAGAGGAGATTTTCCTTCTCCAAGAACGGCATAATTCTTGAGGATAAAACGTGTTCCATAATTCTACAACAGCCTGCCGCCAACAATGTAGGTCTATAATGTCCTAAGGCATTCTTAAAAACGGGAATGAACTACGCTTTCTTCCGGTCGGCAGGTACCGTTTGTTGCTCTAGGATCTGCGATGAATTACTGCAAGAAGGAAGCAAGTTCTTTCGCATAATCTTTGTACAATCTTATAGGTATCTCATCTTGTCCTGACGTCTTTTCGCTACTAAGCGATTGTAGTTGTTTTTTATTCCGCGATCGATTTTCAATATTTGCCCTTTCGACATTCGTACGACGGTTGAAAGGAGAGACCATTTTACAGTTTTCCGCGTTGAAACAATTTCAGAAGACCGAATTCAGTATTTCGGCCTTCTATTCATTATCTTCCACTTCTGCGCCAGTATGGTCACTGAGTGAATGAATAAATGATTTTGACGCACTTACTGATTTTACATACGACCGAAACCTCTTAGGGTTTTTACTCTGATCGGCTGACAAAGTTTTGCTTTCAAACCCATTGAACTTTTCTCTCACTGCTCTCGTTATACTCATTTTCGCTTAGTTCAACTTCTGTTTGTCAGCTAGATTTTTACTTCTCTTGAAAATGAGATCCGCTAAGGGCAGACCGTTTTGTATTATCGTGAAATAAGGGAGATAGTGCACAGATATGATGCACGAATTGGGGAGGCAATCATTAAAACGAAGGCCTTCCTCGCTGCGTCAGGACCTTATTATGAAATTTCAATCACCAAATTACTCCTCAGAGTGTGAAAATATTTTGTTCGCGACCACCATCAAAGGGAGAAATAATCATCACAATAAAATAAGAGGAATCATAGTTAGCGCGGAAAGATTTAAGTGTTCGTTTTTCCTGCGCGCTGTTTGGGGGTGAAACGGCAGAGCGGTAGCTTAAATGTGGTTCGATGAACCCTCTGCCAGACACTTAATTGTGAACTGCAGAGTAATCACGTAAACGTAGATGTAAATGATACACTGATGACCCAAAATATTATGACCACCTGCTTAATAGCTCGTTTGTCTGTCTCTGTAGTGAAATGCATCACTGATTCTGCGTTTCAGGGATCCGACAGTTTGTTGGTTGGTTTTTGGAGGTATGTGGCCTTAAATGCCTAGGCACAGATCATGTAATTCACGTAAATAACAAGCCACTGATTTGAGTTTCTGGTGATTGCGTCCGATATAGAACCAGATGGGTTTCATAGGCGAACCTGTTATCCGGTGTGTCAACGTGAATTCCCTATAATGCTCCTCAAATTACTGTAGCACTGTTCTGGCTCCGAGACACGGACAGTTGTACTGCTGAAAGATGACATCACCGTCGGGGAAGACATCAAGTATGCAGGTGGTTCGCCGGTGTCAGCGTGTCTTCTGTTAGTGCCACAGCTGTCACGCAAGCGCAGGAGAGTGTCTCCCATAGCATAAAACTGTTCCCGACAGCCTGCGTCTGTGGCGCGCTGCACGTCTCCATCCGCCTCTCACCTAAATGACGGCGTCTGTGGAAACGACCATCGACCTAGTCTATCAAAAATGTGATTACCCGAAGAGCAGACGCGTTTCCATTGATCGCTGTTTGCATCCCGTTGATTCCGCGCTCACTGCAGTCGTAATTGACGATGTCGTTGACTCATCATGTGAACACGTAGGGGTGGTGTGTTGCGAGCTCCATGTTCAACAACGTAAGATGCACGGTGTGCTCCGAAACACTTATGCGTGCACCAGCATTGTGCTCTTTCGGCAGAGATGCCGCAGATCACCCTCTATCCTACTTTACAGAACAGACAAGCCTTGGAAGCCCACGTTCTGTGTAGACTCATGGACGTCCAACCTTTTATTGCCTAGTGTTTGTTTCACTGTCCTTCTACCTCTTTCCGTAGATGCTCACGACAGTAGCACGTGAACATTCGACCAGATTCGCCGTTTTACTCGTTCACAGGTTCTGCGTAAAAGTACTCTGCCTTTGTCAGAGACAGTTATCTTAATGGATCTCCCCATTTGCAGCCCATATCTTTGCTAGGCTGATCACTCATCCCAGTCCGCTCCGCTTAAATACTTTTGCTAGCGCGTCACGTGCCCGAAACGCCACCAGGAAGCATCCATCGTCGAGCTGGGCAGTGGTCATAATGTTTTGGCTGATGGGAGAGAGTCCATTGAAGTCAAAAAGACAGGATGACTGTAGCTCCAACATCTCGTCCGTTTACAGCACTACACATTCCTAGACGTAAAATACGATGAAAGACAGCACCATTAATGTTTGTTTACGTTGTCCCGGCTAAAAGTTTAGGCCAAAATCATCCATGCATACTCAATATCTTATGTAATGATCTAGAAAGGAAAACAATTTTAAATGTGGTTTATTTCACACCATTGATCACGATTTAAGTCAATAAAACAAATGCGTGTGATGATATAGATACGCATTTTCTAGTAGTTGCAAATACGAGTTATAAATACCGTTAGTAGCAGAAATGATATAAACATACTACAAAGACAGCTCTTGCTTTGAGAATTTGAGTTCATAATTGTACATTAAATGCACTACCAGCAAAGCATGATTACAGGAACATAACGTACCGTTCGCACAGTGTAACAGCCACTCGTTGTAGGTTTCCTCAGTACGGGAGATGAGGTCGTCCCTGGCAACGCTGGCCTCAAGGATCAGCAATTGGCGCTCAGCTGGGTGCAGCGCAACATCGCCAGCTTCGGAGGAGACCCCGGCCTGGTGACGCCGTTCGGACAGAGTGCTGGGGGCATGGCCGTCTCCTTTCACCTGGTCGCGCCTTTGTCGGCAGGTAGCTACGCTATGTCATTTGATTTGTTATTTGTTTTGTTTTTTGTCTTTCAACGACTCAATATTCTGTAGCCTCTTCAATATTCTACATGCTACACTTTATAACAGCCAGTATTTAAATTTACTTGAAGATATAAGGAGATGGGGCACTGCGTATGAGAAAAGTTTCCAGTTACGGTAAGTTTCCAATACAAACACGTATGTCGTCATCAGTCATTCTTCAACCACTGCAATATAAAAGCCTCTTCTAGAATGCGATTAGTTGTTGTTGTTGTTGTTGTCTTCAGTCCTGAGACTGGTTTGATGCAGCTCTCCATGCTACTCTATCCTGTGGAAGCTTCTTCATCTCCCAGTACTTACTGCAACCTACATCCTTCTGAATCTGCTTAGTGTATTCATCTCTTGGTCTCCCTCTACAATTTTTACCCTCCACGCTGCCCTCCAATGCTAAATTTGTGATCCTTTGATGACTCAGAACATGTCCTACCAACCGGTCCCTTCTTCTTGTCAAGTTGTGCCACAAACTCCTCTTCTCCCCAATTCTATTCAATACCTCTTCATTAGTTATGTGATCTACCCATCTAATCTTCAGCATTCTTCTGCAGCACCACATTTCTATTCTCTTCTTGTCCAAACTATTTATCGTCCATGTTTCACTTCCATACATGGCTACACTCCATACAAATACTTTCAGAAACGACTTCCTGACACTTAAATCTATACTCGATGTTAACAAATTTCTCTTCTTCAGAAACGCTTTCCTTGCCATTGCCAGTCTACATTTTATATCCTCTCTACTTCGACCATCATCAGTTATTTTGCTCCCCAAATAGCAAAACTCCTTTACTACTTTAAGTGTCTCATTTCCTAATCTAATTCCCTCAGCATCACCCGACTTAATTCGACTACATTCCATCATCCTCGTTTTGCTTTTGTTGATGTTCATCTTATATCCTCCTTTCAAGACACTGTCCATTCCATTCAACTGCTCTTCCAAGTCCTTTGCCGTCTCTGACAGAATTACAATGTCATCTACCTACTCCGAATTTTTCTTTTGTTTCCTTTATTGCTTGCTCAATATACAGATTGAACAACGTCGTGGACAGGCTACAACCCTGTCTCACTCCCTTCCCAACCACGGCTTCCCTTTCATGTCCCTCGACTCTTATAACTGCCATCTGGTTTCTGTACAAATTGTAAATAGCCTTTCGCTCCCTGTATTTTACCCCTGCCACCTTTAGAATTTGAAATAGAGTATTCCAGTCAACATTATTAAATGGTTCAAATGGCTCTAAGCACTATGGGACTTTACATCTGAGGTCATCAGTCCCCTAGAACTTAGAACTACTGAAACGTAACTAACCTAAGGACATCACACACATCCATTCCCGAGGCAGGATTCCAACCTGCGACCGTAGCAGCCGCGTGGTTCCGGACTGAAGCACCTAGAACCACTCGGCCGCAGCGGCCGGCTGCGATTAGCAATCCAGCATAATGTTCTACAATAAGTAATGCAACACATTCTTCTCTCGTCCAATTTCGGTTGAATAAAATGCAGAATTTGTTTTCGGACATCGTGGAATATTACTACTTCAGCTCCTACAGTTTCTTGAAATTCCTGTAGTTGACGGTGCTGTATGTAACCTTCAAAATGGAGTTTGTAACGGAGGTGCGTTCCAAGCAGACAGCTCTCATCGGGTTTCTTTTGGCAGAAGACCAGAGCATCGCAGATATTCATCGATGCTTGTAGAATGTCTACGGAGACCTGGCAGTAAAGCACGGTGAGTCGTTGGGCGAGGCCTCTGTCGTCATCGCAACAAGGTCGCGCAGACCTGCCGGCCAGCGGCACGCACTTGGGTCTCTTGCAGTGTTGAGAGGGGGGGGGGGGGGGGGGACACTCCCAGTCGAAGTGATCGACGGATCACAATCAAACACCTCACTGCACAAATGGACTCAAAGGTGTGTGCACGCTGTGCTCCTCGCTAACTACACACCATCCGACCTCCTCTGTTTGGCCTGATGAAGGATGCGCTCCGGGGAAATGATGGGGAGGTTACTGATGCAGCAAGAGTGGTACCATGTGTACGTATAAGTCCACCCAGTAAGGTGGCGTAAGGACGTCGCATTGGATGGAAATTATTTTGAAAAATATGGTTTGTAATATTAGTAATTTTCGCCTCACAAACATTAATATAAGCTCAATAGTACACGCCTGATGGCCTAAAGTTATCGAACAATTGTAAAGTAAAAGAAATGAACCATCGCATAGCAGCGACAGAATCTATTATTCTTTATCTTTGCCGTTCTTGCGCGGTGCCTGTAAATCTCTACGTACATATATCGATTAATGATATAAAAAAGAATTCTGTTGTTTCAAGACAAATGAGGCATTTGGCGCCTCACCTTTTACTGTTTGTATTCCATGAAAGGCGGACGCGGACTTGCTGCGCTCCGCAACGGTATTTTATATTTCATGTGAAAATATTGAGTGAATATGCTAATTGTTATTTTTCCAATCAGAAAATATATAGTTTCTTGTAACTGATTACGAACAGACAGCATCAAGAGGACATTTTGAGTGTTATGTATAAAGTATTTAACCACAATGGTCATCTATTGTAATTTAATATGAAAAGTTCATCATCAGAAATTACGATCACGCTGATGGGCCGAACGCACCATGAGGCAGAAGGAACATTATATTTTTCCTATTATTTCTGAACCAATTTGTTTTTAATTGTGTAGTGTTGCATTTCTTTTAAAGTCTATAAATCTTCTGGTCCCTTAGCGTTGTTCCAGGTATGACTACATCGCGAATATAAAAATGCTCAGAAATGATAATGTTTCCCTAATTCAGGTATTTAATGCTCAACGTATGTTATAATAGTGTAATCAATCCCTGATTCAGTTGCCAAGTGGTCCACTAAAATATTCACTTTTTCGACATTTTTCAAAAAAATAAAATAAAATAACAATTCTTTTTCTTTTTGCCCCCCCAAGAGCAATGCTACATGGTTTGTAGCCAGAAGGGTGGGTAATAGTATGGTGTATTGGAATTCTGAATAAAACCAACCTGCTTCCAGAAAAAAATGTGTTGCATTACTTACTGAACACCCCTCGTATTTCCCCTCTTTCGCTATAGCGAATAGCACCAATTGACAGAATACACTGGAGGAGGAAACTTGTAGAAGCTTTCGATCCACTGGGCCTGATCACGTGGAAGAAGAAAAAGAAGAAGAAGAAGCTGGCGTCACAACTTCACCTTCCATTAAGTTGACGTCAGTCTAGATTCTTGACAAACTGGATAGCTCAGTCAATTACTACAATGCCAGTGAAAGACAAGGTCCTGCGTTCGAATCCCTGAGCCGCACACAGTTATGATTTGTAAAGAGTTTCAATCGGATTTCTTATTTCGATTATTTCAACTTTAATCGAATCATGCTTCAGTAAATCTGGTCAGTGCTCCATGACATCATACTCGTGATCGCTACGTCCTCTACCACTGCCTTTCCTCTCACTAATTTACACGTGTTTTGTTCCTTTCAGTTATTCAAAACACTAGTTTCCTCTGCCCCTTTGGCGTCTCTCAGTTTATGAATGGCCTCCACAATGAATTGGAACTCCACAATGTTAAATCCGAATCTACACACTATTTACAGACATTCGTTTTAGGTTCATTAAAACTCTGTTCTCAAATAAGACAGGGTTTTCAAGGAAAGCAGCTGGTATATACTGATGTGATTAGGAATATAACAATCAAACAAGAATTAGGGCTTAAAAAAGAATAAACAGGTCAAGGAGTATAAAAACACAGAGAGGTCATCTCACAAGAAAGTGTGAAAATTGAATGTCTAAAATTGTAATGAATCCTCCAGCAATAGGAAAAAGATCAATATATAGGAAGAGGAGAAGAGATTAAATAATAAGTAACCACGAACAACAGATGCACTGAGAACCAATCAGGCATATGCCTAATAAACGAGGAAACAAGAAGGGATGAAGAATAAGATATTAAATTTCCCGAATGAACTCAAGCAAATTAATTCTCTTCTTTGTTTCTTTTACCGTTCATGTGCTCGATACTTTCAGTTGTTATATACAAGAATTAGAAGGATTGATCTATACCTCGTTGTTAATATCCACTCTTTTAATTTCAGAAAACTAGTACACTGACGGAAAAAACCACAACATCAAAAAATAATTAATGTAGACTAATGAAATTTCGGGAATAAATTTGTTAGGTAACATATTTAAGTGATTAACGTTGCAAATTAATGTAAGCAGAACGTAAGACATCGCAAATGTGAAATGCTGGTACATAAATAACCTGTGTAGCCGCCAGAATGCAAGCATGCAAACGTGTATGCTTTATGTTGCACAGGTGGCAGATGTCAGTTTGTGGGATGGAGTTCCACGCCTGCTGCACTTGGTTGATAATACTGGGACGGTTAATATTCATCAAGTTTCCTTACAATAGGAATGTGTATGCACTCAACGACTGTGATAAGACTTTCAAAATGATGGAGCACAGCAATCAGTCGTCCTCTCATTTCAGGTATTGTTAAGCAAATCTAAATTTCGGCTAGTGCCTAGCCACTATCCATCCACTACTTCATAGTTTCAATGCATGTCCTAGTACGTCAGTCCCCTGTTGTTCGGGCTTCTGTCACAGTTCGTTCGTTCAAGATTAGTCTTGAGATATACGTTGCAAACAGTTATTTCCCGTGTCGTCCGTATCCTGACAGCCACAGCTTCAAGAGGAGTTTGAAGGGGCACTGGTTCACTGCATACAAAGTTCAGGACATAAACACAAACTCCACCTGACTATTATATTCGCTATGGTTCTTGTAATATCCCCTGTAGCCGAGAAGGGCAGGGGTCTGCATTGCCGGGAGCCAGGTTTCCTGGAGGGCAATGCAGAAAGCAGGTGTAAGACTTAACAGTTGCCATAGCTCAGCTAGGTAATAGAAAAAACCACCGCAATTTCACTGGAGGATGACGTGATCGTGAGACTGGGAAGGCATGAAACACTCAATGAGGCAGTCTACGCCTCAGGGTCACCAGCTGCCACCAACTTATATCCTGAACATGTTATATTCATTGTGTCTGAGGGTCCGGCGAGATCTAGGTCCTCAGACGCAGAGCTTGTAGGCAGCGGTGGTGTGGGTGCCATCGCAATTCCCTTGCTCCTGGGGGTGTTCTTTCTGGATTTCTCTCGCTGGTCCTTGGGTTTATCTGGCTGGGAGGGCTACACTGATCCAGTCTCCAGGACTGAAGATGATCGTGAAACACTACAACCAGCTGCTTCTGGGCACTTCAGCCAGTGGCAGTTGCCATCTTTCCCACTAGCAGAAACCTGGGAAGGGAGTGACCCAAGGGACCCCTTACTAGTGAGAGGAGCTGAAGAAGACAGAGGTAGGTGGTGTGGGGGCAACACAGAGGGAAGTTTCCCCTACTATCAAGAGGGCAGATCTAGTCTTCCAGCTCTCAGAGCAGACTGGAACTCGGGGAACTGACGGGGCTACAACTGTTCTCATAGTGGCGGCAGAAGAGGAGGTCATAGCCACAGAATGTAGGCATACAAATTTCCTCTTGGCCTCAGTTTGGTCAGTCGGTCCAGGGTCTTGAATTCCATGATTTTCCTTTCTCGCTGTAAAATCCTGCAATCTGGTGAGCAAGGGGAATGATTCCAGAATGAGATTTTCACTCTGCAGCGGAGTGTGCGCTGATATGAAACTTCCTGGCAGAATAAAACTGTGTGCCGAACTGAGACTCGAACTCGGGACCTTTGCCTTTCACGGGCGAGTGCTCTACCAACTGAGCTACCCGAGCACGACTCACGCCCCATCCTCACAGCTTTACTTCTGCCAGTACCTTGTCTCCTACTTGCCCGCGAAAAGCAAAGACCCCGAGTTCGAGTCTCGGCCCGGCACACAGTTTTAATCTGCCAGGAAGTTTCAAGGGGAATTATGCTCTCCGCAGTTGACACAGATGGGAGGTGGGGCGCATGGAGTATTGGGATGGGATGGACGTCCACAATCTCGACCTGCGATGCTGTAAGTACAGCGCGAAGACATATGGCCGAACTTCCAGCATTTAAAGCACCACATTGGGGAGGGATATAGGGCTTTACATCACAGCGGTAGACCATCACCTTGACCTTCTCGGGTAATGTGTCCCCTTCAAATCCCAAGATGAAGGCACCGGTGGCAACCTGAATATTCCTTGGGCGCTGATGGATGCGCCAGACGAAATGAACCCCTCGCCGCTCTAAGCTGGCGCGCAGCTCGTCGTCAAACTGCAAAAGAAGGTCCCTGTGGAATATAATATCCTGGATCATATTTAAGCTCTTATGAAGCGTGATGGCAACTGAAACTTCCCTCAGCTTGTCACAAGCGAGGAAGCCGTTTTTATCAAGACTGACTCTGAACGAATTTTGGACAAGCCTTCCACCTCCCCAAACTTGTCCTCTAAATGCTCTACAAAAAACTGAGGCTTCATCGAAACAAAGGAGTCCCCATCAGTTTTCATACATATAAGGTACCATGGTAAATAAGGTTCGCTGCCATCCTTAGCCTGGCATTCCTTTCAGGGTGTGGCCAGAGAGGGGGACGATTTAGGATCATACTTCCTTGCATTGTACTGAGACTTGGAACGCTTAGAGACTGCTGGCGTTTGATCACCAGCAAGTGATGATGTGGTACGCTTCATCGCGCGTCATACGCCCTGATGCCACCCACTCCGACCAGGGGCCCACCCCACAGGCGCCACCCAGCCACAGCAAAGGCCACCTGTCAGTATGTGTATTGTCGGGAGTCCCGATGACCCAGGGTGATGGGCATCTACGCGCAGGCATCAGCAAAGCGATCCCTGTGAAGTCAGGGGGCTACAACCAACAAGGTACATGGCAGCCTCACCACAATGGACTGGCTACCATACTGGAATAGTCCCCCATTCGGATCCCCGGGAGGGGACTGCCAAGGGCGAGGTTACCATGAGAAAAAGATTGAATAATCAAAGAAAGGATAACGTTCTACGGCTCGGGGCGTGGAATGTCAGAAGCTTGAACGTGGTAGGGAAACTAGAAAATCTGAAAAGGGAAATGCAAAGGCTCAATCTAGATATAGTAGGGGTCAGTGAAGTGAAGTGGAAGGAAGACAAGGATTTCTGGTCAGATGAGTATCGGGTAATATCAACAGCAGCAGAAAATGGTATAACAGGCGTAGGATTCGTTATGAATAGGAAGGTAGGGCAGAAGGTGTGTTACTGTGAACAGTTCAGTGACCGGGTTGTTCTAATCAGAATCGACAGCAGACCAACACCGACAACGATAGTTCAGGTATACATGCCGACGTCGCAAGCTGAAGATGAACAGATAGAGAAAGTGTATGAGGATTTTTTTGAAAGGGTAATGCAGTATGTAAAGGGGGACGAAAATCTAATAGTCATGGGCGACTGGAATGCAGTTGTATGGGAAGGAGTAGAAGAAAAGGTTACAGGAGAATATGGGCTTGGGACAAGGAATGAAAGAGGAGAAACACTAATTGAGTTCTGTAACAAGTTTCAGCTAGTAATAGCGAATACCCTGTTCAAGAGTCACAAGAGGAGGAGGTATACTTGGAAAAGGCCGGGAGATACGGGAAGATTTCAATTAGATTACATCATGGTCAGACAGAGATTCCGAAATCAGATACTGGATTGTAAGGCGTACCCAGGAGCAGATATAGACTCAGATCACAATATAGTAGTGATGAAGAGTAGGCCGAAGTTCAAGACATTAGTCAGGAAGAATCAATACGCAAAGAAGTGGGATATGGAAGTACTAAGGAATGACGAGATACGTTTGAAGTTCTCTAACGCTATAGATACAGCAATAAGGAATAGCGCAGTAGGCAGTACAGTTGAAGAGGAATGGACATCTCTAAAAAGGGCCATCACAGAAGTTGGGAAGGAAAACATAGGTACAGAGAAGGTAGCTGCGAAGAAACCATGGGTAACAGAAGAAATACTTCAGTTGATTGATGAAAGGAGGAAGTACAAACATGTTCCGGGAAAATCAGGAATACAGAAATACAAGTCGATGAGGAATGGACTAAATAAGAAGTGCAGGGAAGCTAAGACGAAATGGCTGCAGGAAAAATGTGAAGACATCGAAAAAGATATGATTGTCGGAAGGACAGACTCAGCATACAGGAAAGTCAAAACAACCTTTGGTGACATTAAAAGCAACGGTGGTAACATTAAGAGTGCAACGGGAATTCCATTGTTAAATGCAGAGGAGAGAGCAGATAGGTGGAAAGAATACATTGAAAGCCTCTATGAGGGTGAAGATTTGTCTGATGTGATAGAAGAAGAAACAGGAGTCGATTAAGAAGAGATAGGGGATCCAGTATTAGAATCGGAATTTAAAAGAGCTTTGGAGGACTTACGGTCAAATAAGGCAGAAGGGATAGATAACATTCCATCAGAATTTCTAAAATCATTGGGGGAAGTGGCAACAAAACGACTATTCACGTTGGTGTGTAGAATATATGAGTCTGGCGATATACCATCTGACTTTCGGAAAAGCATCATCCACACAATTCCGAAGACGGCAAGAGCTGACAAGTGCGAGAATTATCGCACAATCAGCTTAACAGCTCATACATCGAAGCTGCTTACAAGAATAATATACAGAAGAATGGAAAAGAAAACTGAGAATGCGCTAGGTGACGATCAGTTTGGCTTTAGGAAAAGTAAAGGGACGAGAGAGGCAATTCTGACGTTACGGCTAATAATGGAAGCAGGGCGAAAGAAAAATCAAGACACTTTCATAGGATTTGTCGACCTGGAAAAAGCGTTCGACAATATAAAATGGTGCAAGCTGTTCGAGATTCTGAAAACAGTAGGGGTAAGCTATAGGGAGAGACGGGTCATATACAATATGTACAACAACCAAGAGGGAATAATAAGAGTGGACGATCAAGAACGAAGTGCTCGTATTAAGAAGGGTGTAAGACAAGGCTGCAGCCTTTCGCCCCTACTCTTCAATCTGTACATCGAGGAAGCAATTATGGAAATAAAAGAAAGGTTCAGGAGTAGAATTAAAATACAAGGTGAAAGGATATCAATGATACGATTCGCTGATGACATTACTATTCTGAGTGAAAGTGAAGAAGAATTAAATGATCTGCCGAACGGAATGGACAGTCTAATGAGTAGACAGTATGGTTTGAGAGTAAATCGGAGAAAGACGAAGGTAATGAGAAGTAGTAGAAATGAGAACAGAGAGAAACTTAACATCAGGATTGATGGTCACGAAGTCAATGAAGTTAAGGAATTCTGCTACCTAGGCAGTAAAATAACCAATGACGGACGGAGCAAGGAGTACATCAAAAGCAGACTCGCTATGGCAGAAAAGGCATTTCTGGCCAAGAGAAGTCTACTAATATCAAATACCGGCCTTAATTTGAGGAAGAAATTTCTGAGGATGTACGTCTGGAGTACAGCATTGTATGGTAGTGAAACATGGACTGTGGGAAAACCGGAACAGAAGAGAATCGAAGCATTTGAGATGTGGTGCTATAGACGAATGTTGAAAATTAGGTGGACTGATAAGGTAAGGAATGAGGAGGTTCTACGCAGCATCGGAGAGGAAAGGAATATGTGGAAAACACTGATAAGGAGAAGGGACGGGATGATAGGACATCTGCTAAGACATGAGTGAATGACTTCCATGGTACTAGAGGGAGCTGTAGAGGGAAAACTGTAGAGGAAGACAGAGGTTGGAATACGTCAAGCAAATAATTGAGGACGTAGGTTGCAAGTGCTACTCTGAGATGAAGAGGTTAGCACAGGAAAGGAATTGGTGGCGGGCCGCGTCAAACCAGTCAGTAGACTGATGAGCAAAAAAAAACCATACTGGATACGAGGCGTAAAGAATTCCATGGTCCTCATCGGGGCAGAAAACGACACTGCATAATTGGTGGAGGAAAACGCACCCAGGAAGGTGTCCTCACTCAAGAGATGAAGGATGAGCGGGACTGCAATGCCACGACGAGAAAGTGGGCTAAAGATCTTAATGGGCGATGAACACGATGCACCTGTTAAGGCGCCCTTCCCGAATTGGCTCGCTCTTCGGGGAAATTTTGAAAAATGTAGGTCAAACCCTACAGGGGACCATCACATAAAGGCTGAAAGGTGTGAGACTCCTTTTCGTCGCCTCTTACGACAGGCAGGAATACCTCAGGCCTATTCTAACCCCCGGGCCCACAGGGGTGGTGGTCGTCCGGAGTATGGTCTTCTTGTGGCCATACATTCTCATGACCATCGCTGATAGCAGTCATGTTCAGAGGCTACAGTCCTGCCAAGCCACTCTGAAATATCGAAGAAGGAACATCCAGTTTCACGTAGCCCCATTACTCATCCCCATTCAACTCCAGTGAAGTGTTGATGGTGGTTCCTTTGTCACCTTAAAAAATGGTTCAAATGGCTCTAAGCACTATGGGACTCAACTGCTGAGGTCATTAGTCCCCTATAACTTAGAACTAGTTAAACCTAACTAACCTAAGCCGAGGCAGGATTCGAACCTACGCCCGTAGCGGTCTTGCGGTTCCAGACTGCAGCGCCTTTAACCGCACGGCCACTTCGGCCGGCCTGCCACCTTAAAGACAATCTTGACTACCGCGACCAGTCTCAAAGGTAACCAATGTTCATGAATGTTACAGTGTGTATTTAAAGCAAACCCGATTTGCAGCCGGCCGGAGTGGCCGTGCGTTTCTAGGTGCTTCAGTCTGGAACTGCGCGCCCGCTACGGTCGCAGGTCCGAATCCTGTCTCGGGCATGGATGGGTGTGATGTCCTTAGGTTAGTTAGGTTTAAGTAGTTCTAAGTTCTAGGGGACTGATGATCTCATAAGTTAAGTCCCATAGTACTCAGAGCCATTTGAACCATTTGAACCCAATTTGCATCCTCATAGTGGCGTTACTTGCGCCCCTGTTATGGGACTGGCGCAAAATCTGAATTGATATCTCTATCAGATCTAGAAACAGGCCTACCAAGTTTCCTTTTTTGCCACACAATTCCTTTTTGGTGCTATGATTTTTTTATCCGTCTTTCTATATGATGTTCGCGACAATGTAGTTAGTTTTCACCTCTACTCGCATTCCATTTCTATTGAACCCATCTATTATTTATTAAAATAAATTTTTGCAGACAAACGAAACAGAAGAATGATGGCACTAATGTAAATCGATATATATCAGATTCATGGATTCGTACTCCATCGTTTCAGTATAATGTTTTAGAATCCTGTTCAAAGTAGAGGGTAAAACATTATGTAAAGTGGATTAGACTTGTGTAATGCGTTTCCAGCTATGCATTAACCGTTACTCTGAGCTGGAGATGCCGAATCTCTACTAGTGGAAAAAAGACGAAAAATTTGAAGAAAAGCCCACGCAAATTATTTGCACAAGTTGTATATATTATATGATCATATTATCGCGGTCATACATCTGTGGACATATTGTCTTGGTCAATAATTTCATCATGTTTCATAGCCTTCCCTGCGTATAAAGCCGCTTTCAGTCGTGTCTGAAGTGTCGGATGTCATTCTGGGAGATATGGTTGTACGCTGCTACCGACAGTTGTTGTAGATAACTAAAAGATGTTGCTAGTAATGCAACGCAACTTCATAACGAACCACAGATGCTCAGTGGGGAACGAGTAGGGAAACTGCGCTATCAGAGGATCTGCTAAATACCTGGGATAGCGTGTTGGTTAAAAGGAGACATATTTGCACGGGCCTAGTTCTGTTCAAAAAGCAAATATCCTTGACGTTAGAGAAACGGAAAAAGAAAGGGCTGAACTATAGTCGGGATAGATCCACAATATTGAGTCTTTATTCACCAAACTGCACAGGTAAACCAGGGAGGGAAAATTTTTCTCCGCCAGTATTTTGCCGGATAAGGGAGGCAGGTGATACGCCTGAAAATCTAAGACCAAACAACATTGTGCCTATTTCCTATGCTTTATTTGAAATATCTTCACAATGTCTCATGGAGCGACTGCACTGACACTCTTCATTGTGACCTGTCCGTCAAACAGGAACGTTTAACTGAGATGACTCCTTGCTGGCCGTGGTTTTGACCATATCCCTTTTCTCTTATCATTGTCAATTAACGAGGAAACTTGCTATTGCGCGCAAAGGCGACGTAATCTGTTCCTTGGTCACTCCAGGCTAACAATCCTATACGACATTAGACGTGGCTAAGGCTGTAACACGCGATGGTTTAAATAGTCATTGTGGAATTCCAACTACCCTTTTACTACGAAGAGCTGCAGCTACAGCGAGAGATCTGTGGGATAAAGGATGGTAGGAGTCATCAAGAGTTAGGGACAGGATCTATTGCAAAAAATCCTTTCACTACCATTCGTCCCTTACATAACCATTTTTGATGTCCATGATGCATCAGAACCGCCAACGCACGCCTAAGGTTCAGTAAGGGCAGCTTCAAGAAACTTCCGCATGACATAAGTTTTACAATCGATTTACTTAAAGATTAATTACACAACAAAAAAAATTAAGGGTCTATCCTTGGGTTTTAAAGTATATTTGGTTTGCGCATGTGATGGTGGAGACTAGGCATATTTTCTTTTCCACCCTTTGTACAGTTCTACTGTTAATATTTTCTTCGATTACACAAGTGTTCTGTTGTGAAATATACTAAAACCGAACTGTCTGCTGCTAACTTAATATATTTAGCAGAACTACAGTGGGTGGTCGAACGATATTTGCATATTCCGCACTAAATACCTGTTCTGAAAGTTTCTCGATAGGCGTATTTCTTCACATTCAACCAGCGTTAGTGTTTTCAGCAATTCTGTTGCAAACTCTCGCAAGACAGACAAACATGTGACCGTTCAAGGTTCTCGTCAAGCAAGCATATATATAATGTCTTTAGCCAAAGTATTTACATCGTAGTGTGAAACTGATAAAAGTTACTAAATATTCACTTTTTAACATGTTTCACTCGTCAAAGCAGCTTTCTTATTAGCAGCTTCCAATGGTACCAATCAAAAAACTGTGGAGATGTACAATCATCGTAGACAACTGCTACACATGGTATTATGTGCAGAGTGACATATGTATATCGGTACTTGATACTTTCCAGTAGTCTCCACTCTTCTTGCCTATGTGCGCTTGCAGATGATCATCATCGACTTCGAGGCAGAATCTTCTGTCGTCAGTGAACCCAACATTATGCCAAGCTTCCCACCAGCTCTGTCTTTCATATCATAGGAAGCGATTGCACGCTGGTTCGCCGTTGACACTTCAAGTCCTACAAGCTGAAAGCTGGGTGATTCTCCAGGAGAACCATTCATCTACCCAATATCCTCAATGAAACAACACCGCACTCTAGCGGTCCAGTGTGCAATAACCACTACAGATGGGTGGAGGAGTCGTTCTTAGAGTTTGTCGCCACACTGTGGGTTCCATGGATTCCTGAAAGCTACAGGAATCCATCTGAAGAGAAAATGACTGCAGCAAGGCAGTCGTCCATCTGGAAAACGCTGTGTGATACGAAGCCTCAGTTCAACCTCAGGACCATTAGTGCTGCATCTGGACTCTCTGAAGGGATGAAGGCGGAGCAGAAGCAGGCTCATGGCGAAAGCCAACACTAAAGCGGATGACATGCCCAGCCGGAATGACAGTATTTATACGTGCCCAAGCGGGTTTGTCATAGTGCGAGTGTCACAAATGTCACGTACGCTGCGTACCGGAGCCTCCCTGGCTTGGTTACACGTTGGTCACAAACTCTCAGACGAGCACCAGCTGGTTTTATGAAAATTGGGTAGTTATGGTATTTTTCATGCGATAAAGGTTATTTCTTATATGGATTTAAAGTTTAAATTATTTTTGGTTACTTTTAAGTGGGTGCTGTGGTTCAGCATATTGTACCAAGCAACTGCCTGTGGCAATGTGCCGTCCTGCGTTTGCTCGCGTCGTTAATGCGTGAACCAACACAGAGGTTAAGATACCGTACTCGCGTTCAAGGGTATCTTTGAAAATTTGGGATCGGAGAAGGCAAAAGAAATGGATAACATCACCTCGAAATTTCTAAAATAATCGGGAATGTGCTAACCGAGCGATTATTCCAATTAGCCTGCATCTCTTCTTTTTTTTTTTTTTTTTCTTCTTGCTCGTCCAGATGTCTTTGAGGTTACGGAACAAAACTGGAAATGAGAACCTTAATTTCGTTAGAATGTATGTGAACCTTCAGTGTTGCTAAAATTCCGTCTTTGTTTTTGTTTCTAAGGTCAAGAATATTATGAGGAGTACATAGAAATGTAAGAAAAATATCAAAAGGGAAGGACACAAGGCGCCATTAATTTGTGGGTATTAACTAGTGGAATGTCAGCTGCTCAGGCTTAATAAATAAGCTAAACTGTTTAAGAAACGTGGTCCTCTGAAATTTCATTTCACAATATTGTATATATAATTTTCAGCAACATGCTGACATATGGTCATCAATAATTTTTTCAGTAAAAACCGATTTTGGATCAGTTGTTTGTGACTTAAGAGTTCAAATTGATTGAAAACATTTGTAATTGTGCATATTAATGTACGGGAATTATAAACAAGAATTCACTTAAAGTTTGGACCTCTTCATTTAAGAAATTATTTTAATTTTGTCTATTATGTACTATCTCTAGATACACTGTTAATAAAACTACTAACCACTGTATCCTGAAACTCAAAGGTTTATTTTATTTGGGTACAATTAGGAACATTGTTTTGACAATAATGCACAACTTGCGGTAGTTGATTTACTAATAACGTGTCTACAAAGAGAATTGTGCACTGAGGTGACAGTAGTCATGGGATACCTCCTAATATCGTGTCGGGCCTCCTTTTCTCCGGCGTAGTGCAGCAACTCGACCTGGTGTGGACTCAACAAGTCTTTGGAAGTCCCTCTAGAAATGCTGAGCCATTCTGCCTCTGTAGCTGTCAATAATTCCGCAAGTGTTGCCTGTGCAGGATTATGTGCATGAACTGACCTCTCGATTACGCCCATAAATGTTCTATGGGAGCTACATCGTGCTACCTGGGTGGCCATATCATTCGCTCGAACTGTCCAGAATGTCCTTCAAACAAGTCACAAACAATTGCGGTCCGGTGACGCGGCGCATTCTCATTCAAAAAAATTCCATCATTGTTTGGCGGCACGTGGTCTCTAAGTGGCCGAACGAAACCATTTCAGTCAATGAGCGGTTCAGTTGGGCCAGAAAATCCATTCTATTCAATGTAAAAACAAAACACACCATTATGGAGTCACCATCAGCTTGCACAGTGCCTTGTTGACAACTTGGGTTCCTGTTATCGCGGGATCTGTGCCACACTCGGCCCCTACCATCAATCAGCTGTTTCTTGCAGAAGCCTGGGCTCGTGTGACCAGGCCGCGATCTTCCAGTCGTCTAGGGCCCAACCGATATGGTCCTGAACCCAGGAGAGGAGCTGCAGACGGTTTCGTGCTGTTAGCAGCGGTGCTCGCGTCGGTAGCCAGCTGTCCATAGCTCATTAGCGTCAAATTTCGCCGAACTGTCCTAACGGATACGTTCTTCGTACGCTAACATGCCATTGTTACTACGGTGAAAGACCCTCACCATATCAGTTATATTAATTACAAATTCTGTAGAAGAATTGGATGAGTCTCACTCAATGAATGAAACGTATGCTACGTTGAAAAGAATCATCTGCCATATGTTTGACATTATTAAACAGAATACAGAGGTTGCTTTAATTAACATCGCAGTGAGAACAATAAGCTATGAAGCAGCAGCACTAGACGTTAAGAGAACGAGTGATGCACAAACCTTTAAATATCAAACTTCGCGTTGAATAACCCAATGAAATTAGCAGTAAAATCAACAAAACTGACGATGAACAAGACAATTTAGTCACGCTTTATCAGAAGAATTGTCAACACAATAAAAATGGGTTATTTGACGATATATTTACAATGAAAAGAAGTAAATCCAGTATTTTGCTTATGGCATCATACGACATGAGCATTTAAGACGTCCACCTATTATCGTTAGCGATAGCACTGATATATCTCTTAGTGAAAGTATGCGGACTTCACAGGGTGTAGCATTTTGTATTGAAAAACGGTTAGTTCGTGACAAAATGTAACGTAATATACCAGACGGGAGCCACACAAAATCACTGTTTGAACAAATTTTTTTTTCTTACGTTTTCTGGGTCGTCGATCTATGAGTGATTTGGATGTGGCCCATCATGATTTCCTCACATAGCCCAGTCTTTTCATCTACGAGTATCATCTACACCCCGTCTCCATAGTTACTTTCTTTTATATTTTTCTGTATATGTATTTATCCTCCATGGCTCCCTTTAGTATTACGGAAGTTATTTCTTGATGTCTAACAAACGTTGTTTCATCTTATCGTTTCCTGCAGCAAATGCTGTTCACATATTCCTGTTCTTAAAGATTCCATGGAGGATTTCTTACCTTATTAGTTCATTTAATTTTCATCATTCTCCTTTTACACCACATCTCAAATGACTCGATTATCTTCTTCTCCAGTTTTTCCACAGTCTATGACTTACTTCCATATGATGTTGTGCTCTGTACCCGGACCAGAATAACGAAGTGAGTGACATCTAACTGTTCACAAGGCTGCTACCTCAGCAACAGCCGATTAGAGAACGAATTTGGTCGCACCTCCTGTTCCTTTCACCCCTGTCAAATCTCTCTGCTATTCCCGGTAGCGCCTCGACTGATGTAGCCAGCTGCGTATGACACTCGCAGCTTGCAACGTAAACAGCTGTGGTCGTTTCGTTGCGTGCTTTATTGTTTTGTGGGGCGAATTTGTATGGCACTACAGAATGTCTGAAGCTTGTATTGGAAGTGAGCAAAATGGTGTGACTGCTATACGGAACGTTCAGCGATCTGACCATGTTTTGCGTGGTCAATGCACGTGAGTGTGTGCTCGGTGTGGGAATATTAGGAGAAGGAGAGAGACAATGGTGCAACTCTATTGTCTGTAACGAAAGTAGTCGAAATAACTGCAGACGCTTTGAAGACACATTAAAATACTATCATCAGCATTTGTAAGGAGAAATATTGTGCAGAGTGGGAAGAGCTTAGCTCCCCCAAACTGGAGACACCCTGTAAAAAGAGAAGGACGCATAACAAAATGGACTCTTTTCAACAAGATTCTAAGATTCTCTTCGTCGCCACATACATGGATATTACGAAAATAACATCCAACTATAAAAAATCTGTGTGGTACTCTTCGCGAGACATCTTCACTCTGATTCACATGTATTATTTTTCTTGTTTGTAGTATCTTGTGTTCCGTATAAGTCAGTAAACTATTTCATTGTTTCCACACCTCTTAAAACATAACAAATGCGCAAATTACAGCTTTTGAAAAATCCTTTAATACTACGCAGATGCTAATGCTGTCCACCCATTAAATTCATTCGATATGTGCGAACAGTTCTTCGTTATTCTGCCTCAATGATGGAAAATACAAATTTCGCAAAGTAAAGAGGAAGTAAATTTTAAGTATGGGTTTTTAAATTCCACCTTCTGTACACAACCTATTTCTTTAGTCTATACCCGAACATGTTTCACCACCTATATTCATCTTCCTACAGTCTCTATTTATATCTGAAAGATGCCTTTAAAAATAATAATGCAATTAAATTATTTGAGTTACAGTGCAGTAAGCATCTTCAAATGGGTTTCGACTGATGTATGTCATCTTCTAACAGGTCTCTTCTCAAAGGTCATAATTCAGAGTGGAAATTTCATCGGGCAACCGCTCGCCATGGAATGGGCCCGGAGACACGCCTTCAGATTGGGTACTGCCCTGGGATTCGAAACTGATGACTCTGAACAGCTAGTGGACTTTTTACGTTCTCTCAACGCTACTGACCTTCTGCTAGACACCTCACTCTTCCTGTCAGATGAGGTACAGCATACACTGCTCCAGTCACAATTCGCATAATGTCAACTTTTGTGAGTGAAAGTAAGCGTTGTAACGGTAAGTTGTAGTTTTGATAGGACTTAGTTACTTCTTCTTGTAGTACAAGTTTCCCTCACCGGTAACAATTATGAAGAACAATGGTCGATGTTACTTACGAGCTACCCAATGAATACCGAGCAAACGGTCACCAGCTAAGTTTTCTGGCTTGTACTTACTTCAAGTGTGCAATCATAATTCACGGTGTTGGTAATTATTGTGCTGACCAACAAAGCCCAACGTAGGTTAGAGTTCAGCATATCTCCACCAAGCAGAATGGTATAACTAATGGTGGTTTATTGCTTACTTCAAATTGAATCTCTTAAATGACAGACTTTTTCCCTTGTCGTGCTTCCTTTAAAGACATTCTCCTTGTAGGTGGTACAGATGTTTCGGAATCTCTCCGCATAATTGTTAGAAAAGAGGAATTTGTACACCTGTTGGTGTTTTTTGCACTAGAAACCACATTTTCTTTACTATACTAAAATAAATTTTTGTTCAGTTGTAAAAAATTCAAAGCATATTGTCAATCAGGACACTTAATGAATAAAAGGCGGAAATAATGAACAGTGGCCTAGGAACGTAATGTTGCCGTGATGTACAAAAAGATTACCAATATTTATTTTAACTCTTTTAGTTGACGTTTTTGTCGTGTAGCGTAGCCAAGAAACAGTTGTCCTGCCTGACGTAATTTAGATCGCCATTTGAACTGGATACGGTATTGTTTTTATCGTTTCGCGAGGAGATATACTACGGGTACAATGATATACGAATACATGTTTTAGCAATTACGCCGCTTCAAGAAAGTAACCAGAAATTACAATTACAGGAGCAAATGCTGTTCTCGTATTCTCCCTGGTGGCCACACATAGAGCCTGAGCTGGACAGCGCTTTCTTCTCGGAGTCTCCTATTCAGGCACTCATCGACGGACGTTTCCACAGAGTGCCAATTCTGACAGGCGTTACCTCTGGCGAACTTGGTTCGTAGCCATGAATTTTCCGGCCTGACGAAAGAAATTATGTTTAACAGTAGAACGCAAATTCTGTATAGGCATCTCGCTATCCATTAATCACTTGAAGCTGCACATACAGTAAACTAACTTTCCCTTACACTTTTCAAACTACTAAGTAACGCATTAGAGTCTACCTAGTATTTACAGTCAAACTTTATTCAGGTTATCACTGAATACGTTTTCGATGGTGCATCTGTAAGCTATTCCAATACGATTGCTGTAGCATATTTTAATTCTAATTGACTGGTTACTTACCTAAATTCATATTACAGGTTCAAATCTTCTAAATGACATAGAAAAAATCAATTTCCTCAACAACCAGTTTGTTGAATCAGTGGGACCTAACGTACACCTACCTACAACAGAGCAACAAATCGACGCAGCTCTTAAACTGAGAGACTTTTATTTCAGAAACGAGACTATCTCTGCAGATAACAGTCCTGATGCTCTCGTGATTGTAAGTAACTTCCTGTTCACATATTTTTAATCATGAATGTGGTTAAACCGACCTGTCATCATAAATATTCCCAATTTTTTAAAAGAGATTTTTTCTGTGCTGTATTTCGATGGCATCAGCATATAGACAAAATAAGAACGTCTGATTTATAAACTGGAGTATACAAACCGCATTTCACATCTTTTTCACAGTTACATTCTAAAACACTGTTCAAAACGCGTAGAATATTGAAAGTAATTCGATTATATTTAAAGTTTCTCTTCGCCGGCTTTCTTCTGAACCCTAATCTTTCCCCTTCCTCTATAGCACCTATACCATTCAGATATTACATGTACCTTCTCCTTTCCCTGAAACCTCTTTCTTGTCTTTCGCACACTGTACTTTATGCCGTAATCCGCCTACTTTTCGAAATGTAACTGATTTGGGACGGGAGAAAGCTCACGTTGCAGCACAAGCTGAAAACTGTTAAACTTTATCTCTTTGCCCCAGAACGAATTTTCTCTCTGCAGCGGAGTACAAACGAATTTTACTTCACCTTTTTGCACTTTGTTTTTATTTATTGACGGGTATTAGTAATGAATCCCCATGCTTTCCGTGCCATATTCCTACTTCAGTCAATGCTTCTTTATAATTTTCGTTTTTCATTTGGTTGTCAAGCACAAAATCAATGTAAGTTATGATTTTATATTCGTTAAATAATATAGAATAGGATGCAAAGATCAACATGTGGAGCTGGTTTTCATTTGTGAAAATTTTTTTTACTTACTCCCAGGTGTGTCTGTGGTGCCGTCTGTAGCCGTTAATCCTTCTGTTCTGGGCCTACTTCGGTTTCCTGAAGCCATTTATTTCTTTGTACCTATCTTCCTGCTTTTCCGTTGTCACTGTCGCAAGCTGTTCTTTTGCTGATTTTGATGCTGGCATGACAGCAATGAGTTTCTGATGTACCAGTTTGTGGCCCAATTCCCTTAACACTCCCATAACCAGCCATTTTCTACATCTGCATCTATATCCATACTCAGCAAACCATTGTGAAGTGCATAGCATAGGGTACGTCCCGTTGTACTAGTTGCTATGGCTTTTCCCCGTTCCGTTCAAGTATGGGCCGTGTGAAGAATGACTGTTTAAGTGCCTCTGGATGTCCTGTACTTAATCTAATCTTGTTCTCAACATCCTTATTGGAGCGATGTGCATAGGGTTGCAGTATATTCATAGACTCATCATTTAAAGTCAGTTCTTGAAACTTCTTGGGATGATTTACGTCTATCTTCAAGCCCGCAAGTTCAGTTCTGTCAGAATCTATGTGACTGTCTCCCGCGTGTCAGATAAACCTGTGAATGTACGTGCTGCCCTTCTCTGCATACGTTCAATATCTCCTATTTGGTACGGGTTCTACACTTTTGAGCAGTTTTCTTGGACAGGCCTCGCGAGTGACTTGTAAGCAATTTCCTTTGTATACTGGTTGCAATTTCTTAGTATTCTACGAATAAATCGAAGTCTGCCACTTGCTTTACCGGCGACTGAGTCTATGTAATCGTTTAATTTCATGTTCCTACGAAGTGTTGTACCCAGGTATTTGTGTGAGTTGGCCGATTCCATCTGTGACTCACTAATATAATAATCATTGAGTGCTACGTTTTATCGTTATGTGAAGCGCGCAGCTTTACATTTCTGTACATTAACTGTTTTCGTATCTTCCTTCAGGCAAGTTTTTAATAGACCATCAAGCTTTCTTTGTCTTCGCGAGGGCCGGGAGGCAGGGGTGCGTTCGGGAGTCGCTTGCGGTTAATTCTACACTTTTGGAGTGCAACAGAGTTCTGGGCGATGGAGGCGGGTAGGCGTGAAATCAAGTTCTTAGATTGAGAACGAAGAAATCGGTGGTGGGAGACAGTATCCTCTATGTAGTGCCCACAATAAGCGGTACACAAGCAAACAGCCAATGCATTAACAATCGAACAAAGTTTATTTGAATAGAGAGAAACTTAATAATGAGATATCTTGGGACTCTTGAAACAAACTACAGTCTTCTATTTAAGCACAACCGGCCGTAGTGGCCGTGCGGTTCTAGGCGCTACAGTCTGGAGCCGAGCGACCGCTACGGTCGCAGGTTCGAATCCTGCCTCGGGCATGGATGTGTGTGATGTCCTTATGTTAGTTAGGTTTAATTAGTTCTAAGTTCTAGGCGACTGATGACCTCAGAAGTTAAGTCGCATAGGGCTCAGAACCATTTGAACCATTTAAGCACAAACAGTCTCAGAAGAAGACAACAAAGTTTTCTAATTTTCAATTATCTTACTAAAGGAAAAACCCATATGAAGTCTTCTGAGTGAAACATAAACATAGTCCAGATTTCTGGTAATGAGGAAAACCAAGTGCTGTATTGAGTCTTGGCTCTATAAGATAGGAAAGAATCTGTGATCATAAGTTCTTAATACATTTCAGATAAGCACTGTCGGAGGAAATTTCTTGAGTCACTTAGAGAAATAACTAAGTCTATTCAAAGTTCACAACACATCTGGGGTAGTGACAAACTCCGACAGGACTTCTAAATCTGACAACGCAATCCGGTGGAAAACGGTTAGAATCTAATTTTCAAAGAAGAAGTTCTATGTCCGGTGAGGCCACACAACAGGGAACTACAGAGGTATTCCGAAATCTAGAATCAGTTTTCCTGTCAAGGAGGGAAGACAGAGACCACTTGCAGGATTGAGGGCGAGGAGGCTGGCTCGGATGGCGATCGCAGCGTAATGACGACCTGCGAGAGAGCTCCTAATTGTGGAAATGCAATAAGAATCCGGCGCCTGGCCCAGAAAGCTCGCTCGGTGGGACTCGCTAACTAGGGCCCAAGCACTGCCAGAAATACAGCCCTTGCTGCCAAGATACATTCTGTCTTGCTTCCTGTTACGTAGCTAACGTTAGAAAGAGGTCCAGCAACCACTCCTGGTGCA